>NC_043011.1:32623620-32631120 GCF_006345805.1 Octopus sinensis | reverse complement strand
TCATATTGAAAGACTTCAAACAAAGAACATGCCTCCTCATTGATATGACTGTCCCAATCGATATAAACGTATCTGTCAAGACCTACCAAAAACTGAGCAAATATAAAGATCTTGAAATAGAAATCAGCAAAATGTGGAACCTGAAGACTAAAACAATACCTGTTGTCATAGGTGCCCTGGGAATGATAGCGCGAAGGGGCTGATTGCTACCTAACTCAGATACCAGGAAACCCCAAAATGGCAGAAATTCAAAAGATAGTGCTCATGGGAACTGCTCATATCCTACGCAAAATACTCTCTATGTAATCCCAAGGTTTAAAACAAACTTTTTTTTTTTCTAATTTATTTATTAGACATTCAATAGTACAACACCAAAAAAAAAAGACCCAAATATATGGCACACTAGGCATAACAACAACGTGAACTTCCAACCTGTTGTCTCTGGGTGAGACTTGGAGCCAACTTGTGCAGACATACTCTCTCTCTCTCTCTCTCTCTCTTTACTCTTTTACTTGTTTCAGTCATTTGACTGCGGCCATGCTGGAGCACCGCCTTATTCTTTGCAAGCCCAGTACTTATTCTATCGGTCTCTTTTGCCGAACCGCTAAGTGGCGGGGACGTAAACACACCAGCATCGGTTGTCAAGCAATGCTAGGGGGACAAACACAGGCACACAAACATATACACACACATTTATATATACATATATACGACGGGCTTCTTTCAGTTTCCGTCTACCAAATCCGCAGTGGTCGGCCCGGGGCTGTAGCAGAAGACACTTGCCCAAGATGCCACGCAGTGGGACTGAACCCGGAACCATGTGGTTGGTTAGCAAGCTACTTACCACACAGCCACACATAAAGCAAAAGTCTAACATAGAATAATAATAATAATAATAATAATAATAATAATAATAATAATAATAATAATAATAATAATAATAATATAAAAATAAAAATACTAATAATAATAATAATAATAATAATAATAATAATAATAATAATAATAATAATAATCCTTTCTATTAAAGGCATAAGGCCTGAAATTTTGGAGGAGGGGGCCAGTCGATTATATCGACCCCAGTCCGCAACTGGTACTTAATTTATCGACCCCGAAAGGATGAAAGGCAAAGTTGATCTCGGCAGAATTTGAACTCAGACCATAGGGACTGGCGAAATACATTTCGCTAAGCATTTCGTCCAGCGGGCTAACGATCCTGCCAGTTCGTCGCCTTAATAATAATAATAATAATAATAATAATAATAATAATAATAATAATTAATAATAATAATAATAATAATAATGATCAAGAAGGGAACCGAAAATTATATGAGAATGATCCCTGGCTTACCATCCCTGCAAGAAGTGCAAAATATTGTCTTAACTGGTACATCACACGTATTGAGAAGAGCATTGTCGCTGTGAGAGCTGTTACTGCCCATGTATTTTAATTTAACCTTAAAAAAAAAAGAAGAACGAACTATTGAGTTTGGTTTAATGGCCTACCAATGTATACTATGAGTTTCTTTGCCCTTGGAGTCGGGAAGACGCTCGGCAAGAAATGGAAGCAAATTTGAAAGAATAATAATAATAATAATAATAATAATAATAATAATAATAATAATAATAATAATAATAATGATAATAATGATAATAATGATGATGATGATAATGATGATGATGATGATGATGATGATGATGATGATGATGATAATAATAATAATAATAATGCAATCTGTAAAAAGAAAGCAAAAACAGCAGAATACACTTTCGAAGGACAAACAACATTTAGAGATGAAAATATCGGTAAATTTGTTCATCAGACAAGAAAGACAAGGAGTCCATTTACGGTAGAAAACAAAAATCACATATGAATGCAATAATAAGCCATAAGAACGTAATAGCAGAAAACGCTTTCACAGAAAGCATGTTTCCAGTATAGCTGAACGTAATGTAGGGAAAGTCAGACAAGTAGAACAGGCATTTTACAGTGAAAATATCAAGCCGTACACGAAAACAATAGTGAAGCATTACTATAGAATATGAAAGGGCTTATCAATTACATAAAGCATTTTTATAAACGAACGAGTTGCAAGTACGATTGATAATAAACAAAAACAATAACTGCATTATTAGAAAACTATCAATATTCAGTGACTGAAAAATAGAAATAAAAATGAAAATAAAAAGCAGAAAAAAAAAGTAGGGAAAAAAATAACTCCGTTAAATCATCTTCAGAGACTATGATATTCTCATATTTTGCTTTCATTTATTCGTTGGCATTTTCCATCCAATGGATGCCTTTGTTGGCAGTGATAAAGCTTGCCTTTCTACGAACCGGTGACACCAACCTTATGTCCCTTTAAACCCCCAAATCCCCAATTCTATTTCCAATCTTCTGATTTCATTTGTCATTTCGGTTGAAACGTCTTTCACTGCGCTCCTCTCATTTATCATTCATTTTGTATATTTTATTTCTTTTTAAAATCCTTTTCAAGCTTTGTGACTAATGTGAGGCTGTGGAACGACGGTTAGCTTTATATCATTTTAACAATCTGAAATTATAGTTGTTTTTTGACTTTTTCCATTTTCTTACAGAATGTCCCAAAAACATTGACATCATTTGAAGTGTGAATATCTGAGTGAATACGTGTCCGAGGCAAAAGAAATTAAGTAAGCTTCATGTTGAACAATAAAAGATTTATTTATCAAAATTCGAATAAGACATTCAGAGGGATGTAGATTTTATAACCGATTTCACAAAGCTTCACAAATGTTCAATCTGCTCACCGCCAGTGACACGATACACGTCAAGTCGGTAGTCCTGCTTCTGCCAGACATACAGTAGCATGTCTTGCGTAACATTCTCCAGCACCTCAGTGACTTTCTGCTTGAGTTCCTCTAGGCTTATAGGAAGAGGTGGGATATAGACCACTCCTTTCACATAGCCCCATAGAAAAGAATCACATAGTGTCAAGTCAGGTGAACGTGGTGGCTATTTCAACAGCACATTGCCAGTATCACTGGCATGCCCGATACAAACTTAGCTTTTACACAAAATTGTTAAAATCTGAGATAATTTGAGTGAGAATTGGCTATATTATTACTCTTTTTCTCTTTAACTTGTTTCAGTCATTTGACTGCGGCCATGCTGGAACACTGCCTTTAGTCGAGCAAATCGACCCCAGGACTTATTCTTTGTAAGCCTAGTACTTATTCTATCGGTCTCTTTTGCCGAACCGCTAAGTTACGGAGACGTAAACACACCAGCATCGGTTGTCAAGCGATGTTGGGAGACAACCACAGACACACAACCATATACACACACATACACATATATACATATATACGACGGGCTTCTTTCAGTTTCCGTCTACCAAATCCACTCACAAGGCTTTGGTCGGCCCGAGGCTTTAATAGAAGACACTTACCCAAAGTGTCACGCAGTGGGATTGAACTCGGAACCATGTGGTTCGTAAGCAAGCTACTTACTACACAGCCACTCCTACGCCTACAGACAACAAATTTTGGGGGACACCCTGTATTTTTCATTCTGAAGTAAGGCGGTGGGCTGGCAGAATCGTTACTGCGCCGAACAAAAATGCTTAGCGGCAAATGCCGCCGGGATCGACTTCTGCCTTTCCTCATTCGAGGTTGATAGAAAAAAAAAAGATACCAATTGAGCACTGAGGTCGATGTAGTCGACTTAGCCCATTCCTGAAATTGGCTTGTGCCAAAATTTGAAGTTGATATTATTTAACACCAAAGGTACTGAGGTGGCAGAATCGTTAGCTCGCCTGATAAAATACTTTAAAAAAAATAAGGCAAAGTCACCTTCTCAAATTATGTCGATTCATAAGGGCCGGCTTGCCGGTTTCCATGGCGTATAACCCCCCCCCCCACACACACACCTGGACAGGACGACGGTCTGTCTCAGGATTACCCATTTTTGCCAGTTGACTGGACTGGAGCAACGTAAAATGAAGTGTTTTGCTCAAGAACACAACGCGTCGCCCGGTCCAGGAATCGAAACCACAATCTTACGATCATGAGTTCAACACGCTAACCAGTAAGCCACGCGCATTTACGTGACAATTACTTAGCGTCTTTTTGCCCGTCTTTACGTTCTGAGGTCAAATATCACCGAGGTCGATTTTGCCTTTTATCTGTTCAGGATCGATAAAATAAGAACCAGCCGAGCACTGGGGGTCTCTGTAATCGACTAGCTCCCTCACCACAAATTTCAGCCCTTCTGCTTAATAATGAAAAAAAAACAATAAAAAAAAACAATAACAGATTTTTGCTAATAAGGTAGTGTTCCAAAAATGCTTTGCTGTCGCTCTAGTACCATGCTCGTCAGCATTGTTTAACCTCTTTTAATTCGCAGGCTGGGCTGCATAAAGACCCATGGAGGCTTTAAGTACTTTAAAGATATTGGTGTCCTCATATGCATGTAATTCAAAATGTACTCAATAATAAACCATAAAATAAATTTTTATTTATCAAAATGAAACAAAACTAAATGTAAGATTGAAAATAATAATTATTTTTGTATATTTTCACTTCATTTATATTTGGAAAGAAATTCTTATTTATCTGACAGCAAAGTCTGATCAAATTCTCACTATGACACCATGACTACTTCGAAATTATACTTCCGATCATCTTTATGTTTGTGTTTATCTCCCACCACCGCTTGACAACCGGTGTTGGTGTGTTTACATCCCAGTTAACCTAGCGGTTCGGCAAGGGAGTCCGATAGATCAAATACCAAGCTTCAAAAGAAAAAAATTGAGTACCGGGATCGATATGTTTAACTTAAATCCTTCAAGGTGGTGCCCCAGCATGGCCGCAGTCTAATGACTGAATGAAGTGAAAGAATATGTACACACACACACAAACACACACACACACACACACACACACACACACAAACATACACACACACACACACATATATGTATGTATGTATGGATGGATGACTGTGTGGTAAAAAGTTTGCTTTTCAACCACACGGTTCCTGGTTCAGTCTCACGGTGGAGGCACTTTGACCCCAAGTGTCTTCTTCTACAACCCCAGACCAACTAAAGCCTTGTGAATGGATCTGGTAAACGGAAACTGAAAGAAGCCAGTCATATATGTATATATATATATATATATGTGTGTGTGTGTGTGTGTATGTGTGTGTATGTGTGTGTGTTTGTGTGTGCGTGTGTGTGTGTGTGCGTGTGTGCGTGTTTATTGGCTAAACTGGCAACATGACCATTCCTAAATACAACATATATATATATATATATATATATATATATTATATATATGTAAAAAAATACAAACTGGGACAAGAACGCAAAACATTTAGAAGACGATACAAAAAACACGGACGGGACATTCGAAGCCTTCAATCTTCAGTCAAAACCGATCATCCTCGCAATTTCAGCTGATTAATCTTGATATATATATATATATATATATATATTATACACACACACACAAATGATTATTTGCCAACATAATGTGGCAGTCCCGGTTAGGACGAATGTTACTATTATTTAGCCCTAGGAAACATCGTCTCCCGCTGGCTATACGATACACAATCTGTAGATTGTGTATCGTATAACCAGCTGGACACGATATTTCCTGGAGCTAAATAACAGTAACATTCGTCCCAGCCAAGACTGCTATATTATGTTGGCAAACAATCTTTACTTTAGGGTATCGTCACAGAATGTCTCTTGTTGATAGATTTAGAAATAATAATTTTTCTATTTATATGTGTGCTTGTGTGTGTGTGTGCGTGTAAGTATGTATCATATATATATATATATATATATATATATATATATATATATATATGCATGTATGTGTATGAGTGTATGTGTTTTTGTTTGTGTTTGTCTCTCCTACCCCCCACCGCTTGATAATCAGTATTGCCTTGTTTACGTTCCCGTAACTTAGCGGTTCGGCACAAGTAACCGACACAGTAAGCACCAGATTTCAAGAAAGTAAGAACTTAGGTTTATTCGTTCGTCTTAAGTCTTCAAAGAGGTGCCCAAACATGGCTGCCGTCCAGTAACTAAAACAAGTAAAAAATAAAGTGACCCTAACCATCTTAGACAACGGTAAAATTCGTAATGTTCTACCCTGACTGTGTGTACTTTGATTAGGTAAAAGACAGGATAGTTGTGGCCAGGAAGTGTTTGAGCCTTGGTCTCTTTAGTCTCTGAGTAGACTCGGGATCAACCAAAGGAAAAAAATGGCAACAATAGTAACAAACCAACACAAACAAGCATGGAAGCACTCCGTCGGTTACGACGACGAGGGTTCCGGTTGATCCGAATAAACGGAACAGCCTGCTCGTGAAATTAACGTGTAAGTGGCTGAGCACTCCACAGACACGTGTACCCTTAACGTAGTTCTCGGGGATATTCAGCGTGACACAGAGAGTGACAAGGCCGGCCCTTTGAAATACAGGTACAACAGAAACAGGAAGAGTTAGAGAAAGTTGTGGTGAAAGAGTACAGCAGGGATCACCACCACCCCTGCCGGAGCCTCGTGGAGCTTTAGGTGTTTTCGCTCAATAAACACTCACAACGCCCGGTCTGGGAATCGAAACCTCGAACCTATGACCGCGAGTCCGCTGCCCTAACCACTGGGCCATTGCGCCTCCACACAAACAAGCATACACAAGGAAACGCAAGAGAAGAGAAAGACAATGTTTGACCTCGAATTTATGATGTCGCCAGTTCAATCCATGAGCGAGGAAGTTTGCAGAACTACTGAAGAAGTCAGCTAAGTTATAGAGAAGTGAGATAAGTTCAAGGAAAGCATAATGATCTCCGTAAATTTAATCAATGGGTTGAATTGTTTTAGATATAGAGAAGACGAAATTCATCAAGGAATAATAATCATTCGTGCAGTAGAAACAAAGAAAAACGAAACAAACAAACAAACAAACAAACAAAGAAGCAAAAAAAACTAATTGGGTCAGGTAAGAACTTGGATGATAAAAATCCTCGTTCATTAGAAAGATTTGTGGTGGAGAAACAAGAGAATGGATAAAACGCAAAAGAGCGAAAAGAAGGGAGATTAAAATGGAGAGAAAGCAGTTATATATATATATATATATATATATATATATATATATAGATAGATAGATAAGATAGATAGATAGATAGATAGATAGATAGATAGATAGAGAGAGAGAGAGTGTGAGAGGGAGAGGGAGAGGGAGAGGGTGAGAGAGAGAGAGAGAAGGATAGAAAAATAAACTAAAAACAAAAAAGAAATGAGACGAAGTGAAAGGGAGACTGATAGGCAGAAAAATGAGAGGAACAAACAAAAAAAAGGCCAGAGAAGAAGAGGGAGAAGGAAACAAGGTAGAGACACAAAAATACACACACACACACACACACACGCACACACACACACACACACACACCGCACACACACACATACACACTCATGCGTGTTCACTCACAAAATAAGCTTGGGAAAATAACT
>NC_043011.1:32601737-32619237 GCF_006345805.1 Octopus sinensis | reverse complement strand
ATATTTTCAAAGTGGAAAAATTTACGGACTTTTTCTCTTACGAGGTTTTCACGCTAACTACTGATAATTTTTTATAAAGATTTTATCCTCAATTTTAAATATAATATATATATAATTCACCAAAAAATTAATTTACGAAGGTGTCATTAATTCTATTATTATCCAATGTTACTATTTTAAAATGATAATAACAGAATCAATGACTTTTTAAAGTAGTTATCATTTTAACCATTTTTAAATAGTTACATTGATAATAATAGAATTAATGACACCTACGTAAATGCTTTATATATATTATATATATATATATATATATATGGTGTAATAAATAAAATATTATGCAATACATACATACATATATGTACGTACCTACATCTACATGTATATATACATGCATATATAAATATATATACGTGAGTACAGGACATCATCACAAATAGACGTAGCTCCCGAGAAACGAAAACGTAAAAACAAACGTGGAAACATATCTATATATATATATATATATAACGGGAAGCTTTATGAAAATAGACAAAAGACGAAGGCAGGTTTACGGAAATAAACAAAAGACGAAGGCAGGTGGAATACAAACAAACAATTGTATTAGTATGGCGCTCAGGAAATATAAATAAAACAAGTCTTTAACGTTTCGAGCCTACGCTCTTCAACAGAAAGATACACAGAGAAAAAAAACACAGAAAGAAGGAGAGAAAAAAAATGCGTGCAGAGGCTAGCGAATCAACATGGCGATATATATATATATCCTAATGTATTTCAGTGACTTAACCTTGAACAGAGCTACATAGACTCATAACAAAATATATGAAATTGGTTGCAAAGGCAATTGCATGGTGTCTATAAAGCAGAAACGGACGTCGGACAGATTTAAATTAAATATGCTGTATATAATTGAAAAAAAGTTGTAAAAAGAAAAAAAAATATATACAAATGTTATTATTGTCCGTATTCATCGTAATTTTGTAATATATTTATGCGCGCGTGTGTGTGTGTGCCACGCCAGTTCAATGAATGTAGCAAGAGCTCTTGGCTCTTGTTTATAAGATTCTGCAAACAAATTATTCGCTGATGCCAACCGATGATAAATTGTGATGTGTACGGTGAAAAATGAGTCAAAACGATGATAAACATATTTCCTTCTTAATACGTTCCGGAAGTCTCCATCATGAAAACATTAATCGCTATTGTATTTTGTCATTAGAGAACAACTTCTCGTTTTACACGTGATGGTTTATATTCGTTGCAGCGGTCGGGATATAACGCCTGGCCTCGTATGTTTCCGTCATCAGAGGCACCCCTGACATATTGGACATAGTATGACCTCCTACAATGATTAAGACAAAAGAACTTTCACATGGTTTATCTTCAGTCACAGCGATCCAGAATTGGCTGAGGTGAGTAGTAACAGTACAATCCTCAGGTCTTACATCACAGTACCCATTTGCTAGATTCAAAGAAAAGAACTGAGATCCATCACTTATTATATCATTATAGCGCAGTTGTCACATCTGTTGCTTTTGATCTTTAAGAAGTGCTGCTAGTGTCTGAGAAGTGGGCATTCTTAGACAGGATTTGAATTCCACCCACAACCCCACCAACACCGCCACCACCGCCATCGCCGCTGCCGCCGCCTTATATGAATATCGGTACGTACTGGGTCTAGTAATCATTTACGGGTATCATATAATGTGGCTAAGTTAAACTTCAGAAATAATACCCGTTTCATGAAATAATTATAATATCATTCTACGCGTTCCTGCGGTCTCTCAGTTTTATCCGTGTGGACACTTACGCCAAGGGAGGAAATAACTCGACGGAAGAAATACATATAGTGCTCTAGCATGACCACAACCGTATAGTTGAAACGAGTAAAAAAATAATACATATTAATGCATATGTATATATATATATATAGAATAGTGGTACAACAAGGCACCAATGTTTACTGGAAATAGCAGTCAATAATTTTACGATGCTATAGTAAAACTTCAATGTATATATTCTGGCAAAGATGCGTGCGGGCAGCGAATATGAAAAAATCTCATCTAGAGAGAGGGAGAGAGAGAGAGAGAGAAAGAGAGAGGGAGAGAGAGAGAAAGAGAGAGAGAGAGAGAGAGAAGGGTATGAAGAGGAGACAAAGAGAGCTAGAAAAGAAAAGACGAGAGAAAGTTAGTGAGAAAGAGAAAGAGATACGAAGATCTGCATTATTCCGGATTTGCGTGATTCAAATTGCAGGCGAAGTTGAAATGCTTGACACATTGAAACAGTGTCATGAAGATCTATAAATTTACGGATTAAAATATATTTCGACAATCAGATAAAAGTGAAATAATCTAAGCAAATCGTCGTTGATATTATATTTTTATCTTTTACACGTTCCAGACCAAAGGCTGTGGCCATGCTGGAGCACCGCCATTGTTCTTTTTTTATCATTAGATTTAAATGCTTATCGATATTATGAGAGTAGAAATATACATATGTTGGCAGAAGAAAAAGTAGATAGATAGATAAATAGATAGATAGATAGATAGATAGACAGACAGACAGACAGACAGATAGATAGATAGATAGATAGATAGATAGATAGATAGATAGATAGATAGATAGATAGATAGATAGATAGATAGGGGAGTCTACAAATATATCAAGAGATATGCAGATAGAGAGATATGTTAAGTGATATACAAATAGATATGTAGATAAACTGAAACGAAATGAAAATATCTCAATTGGTAAATAACTTGGACTGAACTTTGGTGGTGGTTGGACAGCGAAAAGCGTAGTTTTTTTTAAATACATGAACAAATTTTTACCTTTTTAATTAATATTTTATTTCTTTAAACTATAAAACACATCATATCTGTCAAACATATTAAAAGAAGGAAAATAAGCAAAACCTTCTAAGTTCATTTCAATTATATTTAAAAGTATATATTTTGATTAAATGGCAGGATTTCGAAAGAATTTTTAAAAATTCTGTATGTTAAATATATAAATAATTGATATTTTGAAATATGCCGACTTACACCACGGAATGTCCACGGGTCCCGCTAGATAATAATTCATCAGAAATATACTTGTGAATGGAAGGTGGTATATGTAGGAGTGGCTGTGTGGTAAGTAGCTTGCTTACCAACCACATGGTTCCGGGTTCAGTCCCACTGCGTGGCACCTTGGGCAAGTGCCTTCTACTATAGCCTCGGGCAAGTGCCTTCTACTATAGCCTCGGGCTGACCAAAGCCTTGTGAGTGGATTTGGTTGGCGGAAACTGAAAGAAGCCCGTCGTATATATGTATATGTATATGTATGCATATGTGTGTGTGTGTGTGTGTATGTTTGTGTGTCTGTGTTTGTCCCCCCCCCAACATCACTTGACAACCCGTGCTAGTGTGTTTACGTCCCCGTCACTTAGCGGTTCGACAAAAGAGACCGATAGAATAAGTACCAGGCTTACAAGGAATAAGTCCTGGGGGGGTCGATTTGCTCGACTACAGTCGGTGCTCCAGCATGGCCGCAGTCAAATGACTGAAACACGTAAATGAGTAAAAGAGTATACATGATTAATTCTGGAGGTGTAGTTGCCAGGTAAGTGGTTTGATCCGAGCCCGTGTGTTCACACTAAAGCAATTAGCGTCGAAACACACTGTAGCCATTCAAATCACACGCAGTTTTAACTTCACTTAATCATTTAGTATTTGGTATCATGTGGAGGCGCAATGGCCCAGTGGTTAGGGCAGCGGACTCGCGGTCGTAGGATCGCGGTTTCGATTCCCAGACCGGGCGTTTTGTGAGTGTTTATTGAGCGAAAACACCTAAAGCTCCATGAGGCTCCGGCAGGGATGGTGGTGATCCCTGCTGTACTCTTCACACCCACTTTTCTCTTACTTCTGTTTCTGTTGTACCTGTATTTCAAAGGGCTGGCCTTGTCACTCTCTGTGTCACGCTGAATATCCCCGAGAACTACGTTAAGGGTACAAGTGTCTGTGGAGTGCTCAGCCACTTACACGTTAATTTCACGAGCAGGCTGTTCCGTTGATCGGATCAACCGGAACCCTCGTCGTCGTAACCGACGGAGTGCTTCCAAATTTGGTATCAAAATTTCCGTATCAATGTTTGCGTGAAATCTACAGTCTTCGTGTTTTTTGAATGGCTTATATGTATCTTCGACGCTGTAATCGTATAAGATTACTCGAAATACAACATCGCATCGTTTTGAGCTGGTGTAGTTATTTTTAGTTAACTTCTTATCATCCATTTCAATATTATTTCAAGATAATATGATTAAAAGATTAGCACGACTGTTCTGTTAAATAAAAAGCATAATATTTAACATTCGCTAAACTACACTTCACATGGACCGTGTTTAATCTTTCTCCACCTATTCCTCCTTTACTGCTCCTCCTTCTCCTCCCAACCATCTTTCTTTCTCTTCCAAACAGGTATTCCTAATAAGGATAGTAATTAACTTGGCATCTAGTTTGTTGGTGTTAGAGTGTCGAATTAATATCATTGCTATTTATTGACGATAATCACACATGCAAATATTTTTATACGTGAATGACTTATATAATTTTTGTTAATGAATTTGTTACCGGGCGCCGAAAACGTTGTTGTTCCATCGTCTGATCTGGAGAGGACAACAATTACTGAATGCACTAATAGAAACTCTTCTCCAGAATTACCGAGTTTGAAACCCAGAATTACAAACTTAAAAAGACTTTGTGATATTTTCTGATATATTCTCAACACATATTTAAACATATTTTTGGAATAACGAGAAAAAAATTAAAATGAAAAAATATGTATAAAGAGTATTTTTATTTTAAGCTTGAATTTGCTGCCAAGTTTGAGGGTAACAGTTCTGAATAATAACATAGGTGAAAGAAAAAATTAAATGTTTAGCGTATGGCTCCTCTCTTATCTAACTCCGCTACGAAACTAGAGCTACGAACTTAATTAATTCACAACTATAGCCCATAATCAATGGGAATTTACCGAAATACTGTGAGAGAGGCAGAGAGAGAGAGAGGGAGAGAGAAGAAGAAGAAGAAGAAGAGAGAGTGAGAGGGAGAGAAGAGAGAGAGAAGGGGATAGAAAGTGAGCGAGCATGAAATACGCCATTTTTGCTGTTAGCAGAAGCTGCTGCTGTATGAGTCAGGCTGAGGGTTGAGTGTGCGTGTATATATATGCATATTGAGTTGGTTTGGTGTATACATACATACATACATACATACATACATACACACATACTATAATATATATATATATAATATATATTATATATATATAATATATATATATATATAATATTATATGTATATACATACATATACATATATTATATATATATATATACACGTATGCACATGTATATATGTGTGTATGTATAATGCATGTAACAATAGTAGTAGTAGTAGTAGTAGTAGTAGTAGTAGTTTGAATAAGTAGCTTTTTCAGCATTTTCTTCTCTGTTCATGTTCTGAGGGTTAAAATTATACCTTAAATTAAAGTTGACGTATTTGTTACTAGCTCTCTTTCTTCCCCTTTTCCTTTCACACAACACACACACACGTATGTATGTATGTATGTATGTATGTATGTATGTATGTATCTATGTATGTATGTATGTGTAAAGCTGTTATAGACTCGGTTTATCAAAGTTGAATAAAATCACACGTTGTTGAAAAATAAATGGATGTCAATTAAAGAATGTAGAAATGAATTAAGTTGGCGAACAAAGCAGCAGCATGTAAGTAATAATAATAATGACAGTGTCAACATAGATGACAGCCATATTACTGAGGCTAATAGCCCTTTCACTGTTACCATAGTTAAGACTAATAAGAATAGAAGAAAAAGGAAATATAAACAAAAAAAGCCATCCTTCACATAGAATTATTCCTAAAAACAAAAAAAACCCAACTAAATTTGAGATTCGAAGTAAAAAAGCTGACAGGAAAAAAGGAGAAGCAAAAAGAAATGAAACCGATGATAGTAATAATAATCCTTTTTTACAAGAGATACAAGGCCTGAAATGTTAGGGGAGGGGGACTAGTCTATGGCATCGACCCCAGTGTTTCACTGGTACTTAATTTATCGACCCCGAAAGGATGAAAGGCGAAATCGACCTCGGCAGGATTTGAACTCAGAACAGAAAGTCGGACGAAATGCCGCTAAGCATTTTGCACGGTGTGCTAACGATTCAGCCAGATCACCGCCCTAATAATAATAATAATAATAATAATAATAATAATAATATATAATAATAATAATAATAATAATAATAATGATAATTACAATATTAATAATAATAATAATAATAATAATAATAATAATAATAATAATAATAATAATAATAATAATAATAATAAAATGCCCTAATGCAGTACCAGACAGTGGCTCTCATGGCTTCTGATCTTAACTGATTGGAAGTATTATCATGGACATTGTTTTGTCTTGGTATTAAAGATGGGCTACAGCAAATATTCTGCTCAATACCACAGATTTGCTTGTCAGTTGTTTGACCTTAACCAGTTGAGCATGTCCCTCAGTGGCTGACAATATGTGCATCTCTGATCATGAGCAGAAGTAGTGGGGGAGCATCATAGCCATGTGTGGAGAGGGATTCTTTGGGGTTTCAATAATTCACCTCTGGAAACATGGGTGTTTCATTCAACATCCTTAAACAACCTTTAATCAGGGACCTTTTGAGTGGGATGGGTTACCCGACCAGAAGAAAATTCTAACTGGGCCCCACCCGCAAGGTCATGCGCTATTCATCTTGTTATGAGATCACCATGTCGCGCACATATGGTTGTGATGCATGTGCCTGGTGTACTCTTATCAGACGGGTAGTCATGATGGGTATACTGGGCTTCGTATATTTTACCCCAGTGTCACTTTGATGGCATGCACTGCTCTCTCACTCAATAATAATAATAATAATAATAATAATATAATAATAATAATAATAATAATAATAATAATAATAATAATAATAATAATAATAATAATAATGATATTATTATTATTATATTATTATTATTATTATTATTATTATTATTATTATTATTATTATTATTATTATTATTATTACTGGTACTGATGCAGTACCAGACAGTGGCTCTCATGGCTTCTGATCTAAACTGATTGGAAGTGTTATCATGTACTTTGTTTTGTCTTGGTATAAAAGATGGGCTACAGCAAATATTCTGCTCAATACCACAGATTTGCTTGTCAGTTGTTTGACCGTAACCAGTTGAGCATGTCCCTTAGTGGCTGACGATATGTGCATCTCTCATCGCGAGCAGAAGTAGTGGGGGAGCATCATAGCCATGTGTGGAGAGGGATTCTTTGGGGTTTGGATAATTCAATTTTGAAAACATGGATGTTTCGTTCAACATCCTTAAACAACCCTCATTCAGGGCCCTTTTGAGCGGGATGGGCTACTTGACTTGAAGAAAATTATAACTGACCCCACCTGCAAGGTCATGCGCTTTTTATCTTGATATGAGATCACCATGTCGCGCACATATGGTTGTGACGTATGTGCCTGGTGTACCTTTATCAGACGTGTAGTCATGATGGATATACTGGGCTTCATATATTTTACCCCAGCATGACTTTGATGACATGCACTGCTCTCTCACTCAATAATAATAATAATAATAATAATAATAATAATAATAATAATAATAATAATAATGCTAAAAATAATAATCCTTTCTATTATAGGCACAAGGCCTCAATTTTTTTGTGGTGGGGGGGAGGCAGTCGTTTTCAACGAACCAGTGCACAACTGTTACTTAATTTATCGACCCCAAAAGGATGAAAGGCAAAGTCAACATCGGCGGAATTTGAACTCAAAACATAGTGACAGGCAAAATACCACTAAGCATTTCGTCCAGCGTGCTAACAATTCTGCCAGCACGCCGCCTTAATAATAATAATAGTAATAATAATAATAATAACAATAATAATAATAATAATAATAATAATAATAATAATAATAATAATAATAATAATAATAGTTTCAAGGGCAGCCATCTTGGGGGACGGGATGAGTCGATTACATCGACCCCAGTGTTCAATTGGAACTTATTTTATCGACCCCGAAAGGATAAAAGGCAAATTCGGTCCTGGCGGAATTTGAACTCAGAACGGAATGAGGGGTAAAATACCGCTGAGCATTTCGTCCGGCACGCCAACGATTTTGTCAAGCCTTTCTATTATAAGCGCAAAAACTGAAATTTTGGGGAAGGGACTAGTCGATTACATCGACCCCAGTGTTTCACTTGTAGTTAATTTATCGATCCCGAAAGGATGAAAGGCAAAGTCGACCTCGGCAGGATTTGAACTCAGAACATAAAGACGGGCGTAATACTGCTAAGCATTTATTTCCTCTAGCGCGCTAACGATTTTGCAGCTCGCCGCCTAAATAATAATGATGATGATGATGATGAGGACGATGATGATGATGATAATAATAATGACTTCGAAAACAATCAAAGCTTTGCCAGAGAAATTACAATAGATCGCTCCATAGCGAAAAGCTAACAACATACTGTTTTGTAAGTTGTTGTTTTTTTTGGCAGTTGAGGGTGTGTTTTTATGAAGGTATAAATAAGATAATGAGTGAAAGAACCTGAGAAAAAAAAAGAGAAAACCCAGAAGAAAGAACATGAAAAGTATAATGAATGTTTCATCAAATAAAAGATCCTTAGATCATAACACGAATGGAATTAAAAGTGGCGAAGAAACATTAAAAGAAGAAGTGACGTTGGAAATTGGTGGGAGTGAAGGAAAAGAAGAAAAAAATGTATTGAGGGATAAAATTACCGAGTAGATTGTGAACAAATAATGAAAAACTAATAATGAGTAAATAAAAATGAACGAAAAGTAAAAACTATATTACAATTTCTTTAATCCGCTTGTAAAGGAAATTGTAAATAAGTTGATAACAGGGTATGCTGTTTCTTCTAGATATCTTCTGGTATTTTTCAAGATGATTCCTACAAGATATGTGATTGAGTGGGACACCAGTGACGGTTGGAAATTATATAGCTAATCAAACAAGAGAGAGACATATTAGTAAAAGTAGGTGTAATATAGCCGTATTTTCGTATCTCTATCTAATGTAAATGGAAATACAAATGAAATGAATTTCAGAGAATTAGGAAAAGAAGGAAAGAAAATGCAATAAGATAAGATAAGATAAAATGGAAATTAATAATGTTACCGTGTGACTCTTTTTTCTGTTCAGAACGAGCATTAATTATGTGTGTTTATCATTAACGGCTACAATGGGACGGGCGGGTCAACGTATTATTATTTTAGCAGGTTGTATTACTTTGTTTTGTAATGTTAGTTCCTTTGTGACTTGAGTACAAAAGGTCCTATACATACATATTTACATAAACACACACACGTACTCGGACGCACACATAACACACACACACACACACACACACACACACACACACATGTGTAGGCATACCTTAACTTAAGTCGTTTCGAGTTACGTTTTTTTTTTCAACTTTACATCGATTTTTTAAAGAAATTAATGAAAAAACTAAACCTCAATTTAAGTCGATTTATTCAACTTACGTCGGTTTTATATATGAAAGTATGAATTTTTAAAAATTCACCTAAAAGTCAACACTGGAGGGGAAAATCCCATGAAATACATTTGAATATATGTACAAATTAACTATTAAAACAAATAAAGGCAATTAATTTCTTTTTATGTACATAGTTAAAATACTTAAACTTATTTACATGGTTTTCAGGATCCATAGTTCCAGCTTTTCACCGCGAGGTGACGTAGCTCGGACCAGAAAATTTAAACGTGTGTCTGTGTTTACCGTGTTTAAATTTGTGCTTCTTTTTTGTTTTTCATACGCCATACACTTCGTGCCCCAAGGAAGCTCCCCTATTGTTAAATCTAGCCCTGGTTGTCCAGAGTGCTAAGCTATTTCTTTGCAAGATAATAAGTTGGCAATGACCAAACGCTATGGAAATGTTAAAAAGACGGTAGCGATAACGCGTGCGTCTGGCTTAAGTCGGTCGTCGGTAACTGCCATTATTCATGATAAGCAAAGCATTTTAACTCTTTCTCGAGATATTACCCTAGAGATGAAAAGCCCCGTATTCACCAAGAAAGAAGGCAAAAATGGAGCGGCTTTCTTTCCTTTGGTCTGAACGGCAGACTCGTCAGCATATCACCGTGAGCTAGTTGATAATTCAAGAGAAACGCTTTCATTGTACAATAACCCCAACAAAACAAAACAAAACAAAACAAAACAAAAAACTGGCACTCCGTTGGTTCCAGTTGATCTGATCAACGGAACAGCTTGCTCGTGAAATAAACTTATAAATGACTGAGCACTTCACAGACACGCTCACCCTTTTAAATAGTTCTCAGGAAGATTCAGTGTGACACAAAATGTGACAGAGATGGCTCTTAGGAATACAGGTCCTACTCATTTAATCAGCTAAGTGTAACTGGAACAACGTGAAATAAAGCGTCTTTCTTATTTCTTTACTACCCGCAAGGGCTAAACACAGAAGGGGGACAAACAAGGACAGACAAACGGATTAAGTCGATTATATCGACCTCACTGCGTAACTGGTACTTATTTAATCGACCCCGAAAGGATGAAAGGCAAAGTCGTCCGTGGTGGAATTTGAACTCAGAACGTAGTGGCAGACGAAATACCTATTTCTTTACTGCCCACAAGGGGCTAAACACAGAGGGAGGGGGACAAACAAGGACAGACAAACGGTTTAAGTCGATTATATCGACCCCAGTGCGTAACTGGCACTTAATTTATCGACCCTGAAAGGATGAAAAGCAAAGTCGACCTCGGCGGAATTTGAACTCAGAACGCAGCGGCGGACGAAATACCGCAAAGCATTTCGCCCGGCGTGCTAACGTTTCTGCCAGCTCGCCGCCTTAATAAATAAAGCATCTTTCTGAATGTAACAAAGCGCCACCGGGCATCGAACTCACAACCTCATGATCATGAGCGAAATGCCCCTAACCACTAAGCCGAGTGCCTTCACAACAATGATTTCAAGGCTGGTTCAGGATGGTCTTTAGGATTGAAGCAGCGACACAATTTTCATAACGTGAAAGTGCATCGGCTGACGCAGTAGCAGTGGCCGAGTTTCTTGCAATATTTGCGAAGATTATTGAAGTCAATGTCTTTCTTCCCCAGCAAATTTTCAGTGAAGATAAGATCGAGGTTTTACTGGAAAAGGATGTCAGACCGGTTATCCATAGCTGAGAAGTCTGTGGTGGCGCAATGGCCCAGTGGTTAGGGCAGCGGACTCGCGGTCATAGGATGGCGGTTTCGATTCCCAGACCGGGCGTTGTGAGTGTTTATTGAGCAAAAACACCTAAAGCTCCATGAGGCTCTGGCAGGGGATGGTGGTGATCCCTGCTGTACTCTTTCACCACAACTTTCTCTCACACTTACTTCCTGTTTCTGTTGTACCTGTATTTCAAAGGGCCGGCCTTGTCACTCTCTGTGTCACGCTGAATATCCCCGAGAACTACGTTAAGGGTACACGTGTCTGTGGAGTGCTCAGCCACTTACACGTTAATTTCACGAGCAGGCTGTTCCGTTGATTCGGATCAACCGGAACCCTCGTCGTCGCAACCGACGGAGTGCTTCCTCCTTCCAATTCCAGCTGAGAAGTCTATAGATTGTCTGACTTATTTCAAGTTTTGACCCAAGGCTAGCAAATACGGGAAGGAGATAAGCCGGTGACGTCGACCCTAATGTTTAAAATGGTGCTTATTTTATCGACTACGAACAGATGAAAGGCAAAGTCGACCTTGGCGGAATTTTAATTCGTGAACGTGAAGGCGGATGAAATGCCGCTGAGCATTTTGCCCAGCAATGTAATGATTTTGCCAGCCCACCGCTTTGTCTGATTCCTATATTGGCAGACGGTTGCTTTGGGGAGCTGCAAGTTAAAGCTTCTCTTTGTCAGAGCCGGCCCTAGGGTCGTTGGAGCTCCGAACAAGATAAACTTCGGCGTGTGCAAGCTGACGGTCGTGGAAATTTCCTTTGTCTCTGTCACGCCCTCCTTGGCACCTCCTAGCACATGGCGCCCCGAGCGACTGCCCGAGTTTCCGGTACCTTGGGCCGGTCCTGTTCTTAGTTTATCATGTAGTAAATCCAAAAGCACTTAAGACCATCCCAAAATCACCACCCTCAGTTATATGAATGTCAAACACCAAGACTTGGGTGACTGGAAAATTTTCTGAATATTGTGGATAGAAGGTCGGCTCTGGGACTCGAACCCGCATCTCCTGTAGACATGGCAGGCGTTCTTCCATTGTATCAAAGCAAACCTTAGAATTCCTCTATCCATTTTAGGAACCTTACTCTTAGCAGCGGGAATTGTTTGTTGTTGACGTCATAACAACTGACAAACTTTCAAGAGAACATAGAATAAGTCTTTCTTGGAACTGGTTCTCGAAGCATATATAAAGCTTTGGTACAATGGTAGAAAGCCGGTTAGGTCTACAGGGGATGTGGGTTTGGGTCCTACGCACAACCTTCGCCGTTTTTATTTTCTTTATCCAAAAGGGCTTTTCAAACTAATATTCACGATATTTATAGGTATGTATGTATGAACATAAATACATGGATACGTGCCTACATGCATATGAAAGGGTGCAAAAAAGTACTTGGCTTTAAGGGTATCGCAAAAGGTTGATTGGAGGCCCAACCTTCCGAGTTCTTTTACAGGGCTTAGAAAAACTGAAGGACTACTGCAAGAAGTGTGTGAATCTGAGAGGGGAATATGTTGAATAGAATTATAATTAACTGATTCCCCCTGTACTTTCTTTTACTCAACCGCAGAAACTCTTCAGCACCCCGTCGTATGTACGTACATAAATACATACATACATTCCTACATGCATAAATGCATACACACACACACACACTCACACACACACACACCACACACACACACACACACACACACACATATATATATATCACGTGATCACGTGACGGACCAGACCATCAGATGTTTTTACACATCGCTGGTCACAATGCGTTCGCATTGTTTTAGCCTTTGAATGACGCCACCCCGCTGGCTAAGCGAGCAGGCCAACAGAAGAAAGAGTGGTGATAGAGTACAGCAGGGATCACCACCCCACGCCGGAGCCTCGTGGAGCTTTTAGGTGTTTTCGCTCAATAAACACACACAACGCCCGGTCTGGGAATCGAAACCGCGATCCCCCGACCGCGAGTCCGCTGCCCTAACCACTGGGCCATTGCGCCTCCACACACGCACACACACACACACACACACACATACACACACACCACACACACACATATATATATATGTATATATATATATATGTGTGTGTGTGTGTGTGTATATATATACATGCATATATATATATATGAATATATGCATGTATGTATTTATATATTTAGACACTTACACATACATACACGTATATATATATATCTATTATATAAAATCCGTTCTGTCTGTGTGTGTGTATGTCTTCTAAGGTCTCGGGCATCCTCCATCCGATTGCGCTCAAATTTGATTTGTAGATACCGAAGGTATCAGGGCATGTATACGTCTTGAAAAAATTACAAAAATTGATTCCAGGTGAGAATGCGATCGATAAAACCGTGGGAACGTGCATTTGCAAAATCGTTTTTCTTTGAATAGAAAAAAAGTCTATCTTTATTTCTTCTTTTGCTGGTGTCTCAAATTTAGGTTAAATCAGTGTTTCTCAAAGTGGAGGCCTATGGGACGGTTGGACAAATTGTTTTGAGAAAATTTGGTCTAAATGTCTGACAACTAAGCAACGTCCAATGGACGGGGGGGCGTTTTGCTCGTATATATGTACACACACACACATATATATATATACATACATACATACATACACACACACAGGATGTTCAAAAGGGATCTCTGCAGTGAATTTTTTCATCCTGTGCATGCGCAACTTGGCTATCACTACATGGGCGGCCGGATGTCTGCCATTGTTCCTCAGTCATTGTGTACCCTTCAGCGTGTCGACTTCCTAACCATTGAAGAACTTACGTTTTTAGTTGAATGGGTATTTCGAGGTGGAAACAAATACACAGATACTGTTAAACAGAAGTTAAGTGAAACTTTTCCAAATACTGCTGTTCCACATCGTAACACTGCGCGGGATTTGATAAGAAAATTTAGAAACACAGGCTCAATAGAATATGCAGGATGAAGCGGTAGGCCTACTGTTCTTTCAGACGAAACACTCTCCAATATTTCTGATAAATTGCTGGCAAGCCCGTGAAAGTCCTTCCGTAAATTGTCACAGAAAACGGAAATCAACCTAGTTAGTTCTCACACGGCAGTAAAAAAGAAATTAAATTTCTTTCCATAGAAAGTGCAGGCCATTCAAATATTGACGACTACGGATCATACTAAAAGGCTTCATTATTGTCATTGGTTCCAGAACTTTATTGCCGAAAAAGGCACAGAAGTGCTGTATGGGTGTTTTTACACCGATGAGGCTTGCTTTCATCTGTTGAGACACATAAATTCGCAAAACACAAGGTTATGGAGCACTGGGAATCCACACGCGACGCATGAGCAACTTATGCATCCCGAAAAAGTTGGAGTACGTATAGCAATTTCGAGAAAGCGTATTGTGGGACCGATATTTTTGAAGGCACCATCAACACCGAGAGATATTGCTCAAATATTGTCTATCCATTTGTAGGCTAACACACTGAAAGTGAAAATATTAATGCATACTTTCAGCAAGATGGAGCTACAGTACATACTTCGCGTATCACCATGGCGCTACTTCAAGAGATTTTCAGTGAACAGATTATTTCAAAGGGACTTTAGTCATCAAGATCACCTGATTCAACACCGCCAGGCATTTTTTTTTCTGAGGAGCAAGTAAAGGATCAGCGTACAAAAATCGCCCGAAAACTATTAATGAGCTAAAAGACTCAATCATAATCTGCACATGGTCCATACCGCGTCAAATTCTCCAAGATGTATCTCAAAACAAGTGTAGAAGAGTCAACTTGTGTATTGAAAATGAAGGACGACACTTTCAACACCTCTTATAAAGTTTCTTAAAGTCTTGTCAAGTCTAATATATTCTTTTGTAGTCTTATACCATCTTATAAATATTTATTTTGCAATAAAATACTTACTGCGGAGAGACTTTTTGAACACCCTGTGTGTGTGTGCGTGTGGTGAGAGAGAGAAAGAGAGAGAGAGAGAGAGAGAGAGAGAAAGAGAGAGAAAGAAAGAGAGAGAGAGAGAGAGAGAGAGAAAGAGAGAGGGATTGAAACGGAAATATTAGTTTTAAGATACAACGGACCGGCGACATATCGAGCTGTGTTGTTTGAGTCTGTGATGCACAAGGCAGGCCATATGGTTCGGAAATAGGTCGCAAATAACTTACGGTAGCCTGCGGCGACATTTGTATATCTCGGAAAATCTATTATGTCGGCCTGAATTCAAAGCACCACAAACAGCCAAGATATCGAAGTTCTTTATTGCTAAACTGCACTAGCTTGTTGTATTGTTTTTCTTTATTTTTTGCCTGCATTTATTCTTTGAATGAAGTTTTTACTTGAGTATTGATTTCTGTTTTTTTTTTTATTTATTACCTCCGCCTTAGCGAAGGCAGAGGTATTGTTTTCTGTTGTGTTTATTTGTCCGTGGACAAGATATCTCAAGAATCACTGGATAGGCTCGGATGAAACTTTCAGGGATGTTTGGTCTTGTGACCAGCACGAGCTGATTAGATTTTGGGATGAATCCGGTACTGAACAAGGATTCTGGAATATTATTCCTATTTTTTCACTTAAATTTTGAGAGCGTTTGGGTTCATTTTTTGTATTGCCGTTTGTGAGAGCAGTCGAGTTTATTACAGATATTCTCATTTTAAGGATCATCTCTGGCTAAACATTGAGAGGAGGTTTGCGCTCTGTGAGTGCTCTTGTTGATTTTATTCTATAATTTTTATTTTTGGTGGAGGGGGGATGGGGTTCTGTATGGTGTTATTGTACGATATATAATAGAAAACTATATATCATAGAAAACTAATATATATACAAATTATTACTTGTTTCAGTCATTAGACTGCGACCATGCTGGGGCACCACTTTGAAGAGATTTAGGTTTTTTTTTTTAAAGCTTGGCACTTAGTCTATCGGTGACTTTTGCCGAACTGTTAAGATACGGGGATGCAAACTCGTAAACACCGGTTGTCAAACGGTGATGGGGGTCAAACACAGACAGAAAAACACGCACACACGCGCGCGCGCATTTCTGTCAGTGTTTTCGTTTATCAGATTCACTCACAAGGCCCGAAACTATAGTAACAGACACACACCCAAAGTACCACGCAGTGGGACTGAACCCGGAATCATTTGGGTGGGAAGCAAGATTCTCACTACACAGTCACGCCTAGCTGATCAAAGCCTTGTGAGTGGATTTGGTAGAAACTGAAAGAAGCCTGTAATATATACCAGCGCGCGTGTTCCTGTATGTGTGTGTGTGTGTGTGGTGTGTGTGTGTGTGTGTGTGTATGTGTGTATGTGTGTGTGTGTCTGCTCCCTACATTGCTTGACGTCTGACTTGGTTTGCTTACGTCCCCGCAACTTAGCGGTTCAGCAAAAAATACCCGTAGAGAAAGAACCAGACTTTAAAAAAAGGTAGAAAAATAAAATGTATTGCTGTCAATTCGGTCGAGCAAATCTTTCAAGTTGGTATCCCAGGATGTGTTCCACTCAATGACTGGATAATGAATAAGACGAAATAAAAGAAAAACGAGAGGCGACAGTCGCCATTTTAACTGAATAAAAATTATCATTCACCCATTTATTTTGTATTATATTTCTGTATTTGATTTATATTTCCGCTACTTGGGACTCCAGCAAATTTTAAAAGTTATGCAACTTTTACATTTTTATTTAAATCATTTTTATATCTCATGGCTTTTATTGTCAGTAGCCTATGTATGCACATACACATTTCGAGTTAACAGTTTCCAGTCATATGGATATTATAGTATAAAATATGGTCAATGGGGTCCAACTGGACTTCACTGGCCTTCTGTGAAATTATTCTTTTCTGTTCTTTTTTCAGATATTCCGATGAACTGTAAGTCAATTTTCTTCGTATTTGTACTGGTATGAAACGCTAAACTAAATAATTTTGTTTTATTCTATACTAGCTGTATCGCCCGGCGTTGCTCGGGTTTGTAAGGGAAATAACTATATAAGCATTTTTAGTGATGTAAAGTATAATAGCCATCTCAATATGGCTAACCACAAAGGGGGTGGGGTGTTACTGTAGCTTTTTACGTTCTGAGATTTAATAATAAATTTTTAGAGAGTTACTTCCCTTATATATACCAAAAATGCATTAAAAATGGGAAAAATTGATGGTAATTTTTTTTTATCGTAGACTCATC
>NC_043011.1:32586737-32596737 GCF_006345805.1 Octopus sinensis | reverse complement strand
AGACGAAGAGAAACGTGAAACTCTGAGTAACAGTTTTGTGAAGATTTTACATCTTTCATAAAAGCATTTTACTCTACCTTAGGTATTTTTACAACCTTGTTTTGCATTTATGTGCTTGCTCGGGTATATATACTAACTGCCGAACAATATGCTTCTTGAAATTCAAATGTTTTTATGCCTTTACTCTTTTACTCTTTTACTCTTTTACTTGTTTCAGTCATTTGACTGCGGCCATGCTGGAGCACCGCCTTTAGTCGAGCAAATCGACCCCGGGACTTATTCTTTGTAAGCCCAGTACTTATTCTATCGGTCTCTTTTGCCGAACCGCTAAGTTACGGGGACGTAAACACATCAAGCAATGCTAGGGGGACAAACACAGACACACAAACACACACACACACACACACACATATATATATATAGGCTTCTTTCAGTTTCCGTCAACCAAATCCACTCACAAGGCATTGGTCGGCCCGGGGCTATAGCAGAAGACACTTGCCCAAGATGCCACGCAGTGGGACTGAACCCGGAACCATGTGGTTGGTTAGCAAGCTACTTACCACACAGCCACTCCTGCGCATATTCCTCTTTGCCCATATTCAACCTTGTAGCGAAAAGTAAATAGATTTTATTTGCGTGTTTATATTTGCTCCATGAACAGAAAACTTCGGGATCGATATCACTAGTTTCTTTTCTTCGTAGGACGTCACCTAAGAAGAAAAATAGCCATCTTCTGTCTCTGTAAAATTTAATAGCTCTCAGGATTATTTTTTTGTTCCATACTTCATCTTGTAATCTTCCTGAACATGTGATGTTTCCCTGGGTGGTAAGGTATTTCGTGGCTTTCAAAATCAGACACTCTCCGATGTGACCCAGTGGAGTTGATCAAACCCCAGCTTTTGTCTAGTTGTCTATTTAGCACAGTCCCTTTCAGGGCTTACACCTTCTAATCGCCATCTTGAGGCAACATCTGCTGCCTCCTCGGGCAACTTGGTGACCTTCTGCCTACTGGCCTCTGTGATAACAAGCATGTTGTAAGCTCTGTAGGGGGACTGGCCTACAAGCCCCTGCACCTCACTCCGATGTGGGTCACTCCTTGCTTGTAACCTATTGCTTTAGCATAGTTCCATAATCTCAGTATATTTCCTTAGGACAAAGGACAAAGGTCCTTTCCGAGTCATATAGACGCATAAGAGCCAGTTTCCCCGTTTCCATGGCGTATATACTCCCCACTGGACGGGAATCCGGTCTGTCACAGGATTACTCATTTTTTTCCATCTGAGTGGACTGGAGCAATATGAAATGAAGTGTTTTGCTCAAGAACACAACGTGTCGCCAGGTCCATAAATCGAAACCGCAATTTTACGATCATGAGTCCAATCCCTAACCACTAAGCCACACGCTTCCGCGTATATTTCCTTAGAGTATATAAAATCGTTTACAACTAAACAGACCTGTCTAATTTGCATAACAGCCTGGTTGATTAATGTATTGAATACTAGTGCATTTCGAATTACTTAATTACAGTGTAAGCGCTGGTGCTGTTATGCAAATAAGGCAAACTAGCGCAGCTGCAATCGAATTTGTACACACTTTAAATAACTGTTAACTAATATATATTTTTTTTCTGTGGAACACTAAATAGATGTTCGTTCTCTGATGAATGAATACAAACACTAGAAGCTACTCAGACGTATTCTACGTAATTTTCTGCCTAATCGTTTATATTTGACAACAAAGCTAAAGTTTCATTTTTTAAATTATTGATACATATATGCGTGTGTATATATATATATGTGTGTGTGTGTGTGTGTGTGTGTGTGTGTGTGTGTGTGTGTGTGTGTGTGTGTGTAAATTGTCTATAACGAGCAAGAATAAAAAAATTACAAACAGAAGGATTAGCCAGATAAATATGGCCCTCAGACACACACACATAGACATAAACTTTCTCCCAGCGTTCACTATTTTTCTCTCGTTCTGGTCTGACGACCCTCCATGTTTGTTTTCGTTCGGTTTCTTTGTATGTTTCCACTGTCATGTTTTTGTTCTCAACTTTGACCCTCCATAAATCATAAATTGTATTTAAGAATTTACTGGAGCAACTCTCTTTGAAGACTCATATTGTCGTTGAATGCTCGAAATAAGGAGTAGATAGACGACCGACAACTGATGAAAGGTCTTTCTATGTGTTTACTTATCCTGTTTCCCACTTTTTTCACGTTGTTTACGTATTTAACTCGTTTGTTTACGAATTTCATGTTTTTTGGGTACAGTTGGTGATCTGTACCCATATATGCATGTATATATATTATATTAATTATTATTATATAATTGAAAGCGACGCATCCATTTCCAAGTATGCATATATATATATTATATCTATATATAATATATATATATATATATATATATATATATATATATTATTTTATTGTATTTGTATAACTTTGTCCGTTTTTTCCCCGTCTTTGTTTTTGTATGCATTCGCTACTTTCTTTCAAGGAATCTGATGCTCTTTGCTTAGTTTTTCATTGGGGCTGGCCAGATTGGAGCAATCTCAAATAAAATCCGCCGAAATTATGAAGATAATCTGGTACTTGACTGAGGAAAGAAAACTTCGTATGACCCGTCCTTGTTTTCTTTGTATCGTCTATCTGGATGTTTTGCGGTCCCATTTTTGTATCACCTAACTGTCCGTATGCTTTGCGTTCTTGCCCCATTTCGTATATATATATATAAACAGCTAGGCGCAATATATTGCCGTAAACGAACAGTTTTATAGTCACTAGTTGCGAATGATGGTGCCAAAGCAAGAAATAAGAGTTAAAAATTCTTAATGCTGAGTAAAGCGCACAATATTTGTCAGTGTTTATATATTGTGCACTTCATACAGCATTAAGAGTTTTAAACACTTCTTGCAAAAAGAAGTTTTGGCACCCTCTGTCATAATTAGTAACGCTAAAATTATATATATATATATATATATATATATTAAAGGCGGTGCGCCAGCATGGCCGCAGTCAGATGGGTGAAACAAATAAAAGGATAAAACGAATACACGTATATATATATATATATATATATATATATATATATATATATATATATATAAATTATATATTCATATATATATATGTATATGTATATATTTCGTTTTGGGATTTTGTTTGCAAGATTCTTTATGAGTGAGTTGTGTGTTGAAGCATATTCTGTTGTGTCTGGGAGAGTCATTCCTTTTAGTGCCTTAATATTTAACACACTCACCGGTAAAATTTCCACATATTTGTTATTTTTATTTTCTAAAATTTTCGTTGTGTTAAATAATAAGGCACTAAAGAGAATGACTCTCCCCAGACACAACAGTATATGTATAATGTATAGATATATATATATATATATATTATATATATAATATATATTATATATATTATTATATATATATATATATATATATATATATATATATATTTTATAGAAGGAGCTTCTATAGGACTAGAACTGTTTCATTCAAATGAAACAGTTCTAGTCCTGTAGAAGCTCCTTCTATAAAATAAATTAATTTACTCTGCTATGTATTGAGTACCTTATTTACTGTGGTTAACCCCGACGAAACCCGGGACCTACATATATACATATATATATATATATATATATATATATATATATATATATATATATATATATATATATATATAATATATATATATATTATATATGTCTGTGTGTGTGAGTGTATAGATAGATAGATAGATAGATAGATAGATAGATAGAGATAGATAGATAGATAGAAGATAGATAGATAGATAGATGGATGGATGGATAGATAATGTTTACGTATTTATGGATATACGCACAAAGAGTGGAGGAGAAAAGGAAAGAGACATGAATGGAGATAAGTAGTAATAGAGAGACAGAGAGGAACTGAGAAAGAGATAAGCGAAGAGCTCTCTTTCTCTCTCTCTCTCTCTCTCTCTTACGCACATGCACGCACACACACACATACACGCGCACACGCGCGCACACACACACACACACACGCAAACATTTTCAGCTTATCCACGAATTAGAATAAGGAATAAAACTACGCAATTTTTTTTCTTCCAGAAATTCATTAAAAGAATCTATGAAATATCTAATCAGGAACTGTAATTCAAGTTGCCTTAAATACGGTTTAAAGAATTAATTTTAAAATCATGGATTGCGGGATAAGCGGCACTCGTAGGGAACAACCGTTCATTATTATTATTATTATTATATTATTATTATTATTATTATTATTATTATTATTATAGTAGTAGTAGTAGTAGTAGTAGTAGTAGTAGTAGTAGTAGTATATTCCCTTCCGTGCCTTATATGAATAACTTCAATAAAAAACAATTCTAATTACTTCAGACAAAGTAAACGTTATATATTTTCTATTCTGTTTTCCGCTTCATCGACGACCTTTCTCACACCGTTTCTGGTGACGAACTGTTTAACAAAGTCGTTAAACAAGATATACCCTGAAGAGATTGAACTAACGGAAAGTGGGGGGTGGGGTGGAACAAAGCAAGAAAAAACCAGAAACAAAAAAATGATAAAGTAGTACACTCATTATTCTTTCTTGAACGTAGATTCATGCACATTAAGAATGGCGAACTAATATACAAACTTTTATTTACTTATTTGTTGTTAATAGAACGGGGCAATTTTGAATTCTTTCTCTTATAGTACGAATTCCAGAAACGATTAGTAATTTTGCTGATAAAATATATTATTCAAAGCTTTTAAGTAATTTTTTTTTTTTTTGCTTTCTTCCCTTCTTTTTTTTTTTTGTTAAAGGAATTACACGAAATATAAACTAAATGCAGAAAATTTCTTAGCTCAAAGCGTAGAATTTTCGCCAAAATATCTCAAAAATCAAGGAGCTGGTTTAAAGAATTATCAACGAAAATTGTATAAAATGGCAGCTAAAATAATTTTAATAAGTTCACAACAATTCATAATGAATTCATAAAAGTCATTCCTTACAATCAAAATAATTCTGTGACTGGGTTTGCTCTGTGATGTAAATTATTCCACGCAGCCATAGTAGTGCGGTTAAGAAGCTCGCTTTATAATCACATGTTATGGTTTCAGTCCCACTGTGTGACACCTTAGTCAAGTGTCTCCTACTATATCTCTGAATCAAGCAATGTTCTATGGTTGAAGTTGGAAGACTGAAACTATGTGGGCAGCTCGTCGTATATATATATACACAACTTATAAATAAGGGCTAAAGAAAATTATTTCAATGCCAATATGCTGATAAAAGACTTTTAAATCGTCAATTTCCACATATTATTTACTCGCTACAGAAAAAAAGCACGAAGAACTGAAATCGGGAAAGCCGGCCGAAAGAATTTTTTTTAAAAGTTCGTTATTTCTATATTGAATCAATTTCGGAATTAATCTCACAATAAATTCTTTCCTCTTCAGTAGAACATACGAAAGGATATAAATAAGATACTTACATGCGCCCATGGAAAAAAGCCGAAGCAAAAATCATAAGTACATATAAGTACCCCAGATATATCTAAAAAAAAAAATTCTTTGATCAGCCTCAGCACAACGTGTTGACTGTTCTCCACTACAGGTTATAGTGGTTACCAGTCCCTATAGCGAGTAGTAATAAGTCTACTACTAATATCTCAAAAATCAAGGAGATGATTTTAAGATTATCAACGAAAATTGTATAAAATGGCAGCTAACTTCATCCTATATTAGCAGTATATATATATTATATATATATATATATATAATATATATAAATGCGCCCTTTTAAAGCCTAGCCAAACTATGGGCCCGGTTTCCCGGTTTCAATGGCGTGTGTGTTCCCTAGCTTCTTCTTCAGTGATATGACTACATAACACTGAATGGAGAGGATATGCGTTTTGACCGATCGATATTTGGCCAATCGAACCTTGTGAGTAGATTTGGCAGACGGAAACTGAAAGAAGCCCGTCGTATATATATAATATATATATATATGTGGTGTGTGTGTTGTTGTGTGTGTGTGTGTTGGTGTCTGGTGTTCTGTGTGGTGTGTCTGTGTTTGTTCTCCCACCATCGCTTGACAACCGATGCTGGTGTGCTTACATCCCTGTAACTAGCGGTTCGGCAAATAGAATAAGTACTAGGCTTACAAAGAATAAGTCCTGGAGTCGATTTGCTCGACTAAAAGCGGTTCTCCAGCATGGCCACAGTCAAATGACTGAAACAAATAATAGAACAAAAAATACACAGCATAAAGATTAAAACTACTAATAAGTTCTTGCTGTGAAGACACGGAGCTATACAGGCTTTTATAACCTGGCTTGTGTATCTAGAAAACCTCCAGGCTATGACGGCATGCTTTGTGAACAGCAAGGAACACGTGTCTTCACAGCAAAAACTCGTGTCTTCACAGCAAGAAACTCGTGTCTTCACAGCAAGAAAAATTTAGCAGCTCTTATCTTTAAACCGTGGACGCAGAAAGTACAGGAGCCACTCAAAGGTTTTGCAAGCTCTTGTAAACACAATGTAATACTGGAAACCCTTCAGGTATCGTTAGCGGATATCTCGGAGTCGCAAGCGTATCTCAAGGTCACAACACTGTATGCTTCACCTGAATGGGGCAGCGTGGGGTAAGCTAGTCTTCACCTACAAAAGGGTTCCACACCCATCTTTTACACACACAGAGACACACACATATATATACATATATATATACATATGTAATGTATATATACAAACATACACATACACACACAAATATATATATATATATATGTATATATATATATATATATATATATATATATTATATATATATATATATATATATACAGGGGGAGAATTCACAAAAGCAAAAGACGAAAGACAGGTGGTGTAAACAACAAACAAATGTATTAGTTTAACGCTCGGGAAGTGAAAAAGTCTTTAACGTTTCGAGCCTACGATCTTCTACAGAAAGGAACACAGAAAGAAACAAGGAGAGAAGATAATAAAGAATGTGTAGTGGCTAGCGATCTATCATGGCGAATACGTGTGCGTGTGTAGGCACACACACATACACACACACACACACACACACACACACACACACATACACACACACACACAAACACACACACACACACACACCATACACACACATGCATTGATTATAGATCTTTATTTTAAAGTCTTTTATCTGTGTGGAATCGGATTTTAGAGAAGTACTACTTTGTAGCATTTCAATGCTTCACCTAATGTGCTTTTTTCACGCAAAGCCTTTAACCTGGAAAAATATTTCCAGCGTTTTCTATTTCCTAAAACCCTTCTAAACCGAAGAATCTGACTCCTTTTTATATCAACACGTTGGAGAAACCTCTCCATGCCTGGAAGAATAAGAATCGGGAAATAACGTGCACGTGTAAGCAAAATGTCAAACATATACATATATCACACACACACACACACACACACACACACACACACACACACACACACACGTGCACATACGTACACAGAAAATGTTCATAAGCTATTCTTTTGACTATGCATGTCATACACACGTGCAAACATTCGTACATATAAAACTTAAAGGCATTCTTAAGTCACACCATATTCCCACACATGTATGCACTCTCTATCTCTCCCTTTCTCTCCCTTTCTCTCACTCACTCAATCTACCTCTCGCTTCTTCTCTTCCTGCTTCTCTCCTCTTCATAATTCTTTCTTCTCTCTCACTCTCTCTCCCTCTCTCTCTTTCCCTTTTTTCCTCTCTCCTTTTCATACGCCCTCTCTCTCTCGCGCGCGCGCCTTCTCTTCCTCCCTCTCTCCTCTTCATACTTCTTCTCTCTCACACACACACACTCTCTCTCTCTTGCTCCTTCTCTTCGTCTCTCTCTCTCTTGCTCCTTCTCTTCCTCTCTCTCTTGCTCCTTCTCTTCCTCTCTCTCTCTTGCTCCTTCTCTTCCTCCCTCTCTCTTCTTCATACTTTTCTTTCTCTTACTCTAGCTCTCTCTCTCCTTCTCTTGCTTCTTCTCTCATCTTCATACTTCCTCTCTCTCTCTCTCACATACACACTCTCTCTCTTGCTCCTTCTCTTCCTCTCTCTCGTCTCTTCATACTTCTTTCTCTCTTACTCCAGCTCTCTCTCTCTCTCTTCCTCTCTTGCTCCCTCTTCTTTCTTTCTCTCTCTCTTTCCCTCTCACACACACACATGCATCATTACATGCACATACACATTCACACAAAACATGCAAACATTCAGTCTCACACACACGCCTCCCCCCCCTCTCTCTCTCTCTCTCTCTCTCTTTCCCATTCTTTAACATGCGCACACAGACACACACCACACACACACACACACCAAACACACACAAACACACGTACACACAAGCACACATACACACACACCACTAATAACGAAGGTGCAATGTTTACCGACCGAGTGAAAATAACCTTATTTCAATTGTTTGCAACGAAACGTTATATAACTGAGGGTTTTTTTCTGTATTTTATCTAATTTATTCTCCCTATTCTAAATAATTTTAATAGTGTAAATGAAATTTGTTTTGCATAGTACTTTATCCCACCCACTATCTCTCCACTATGTCACTCTTATCAATATATCTCCCCCCTCTCTTTCTATCTCGCTTTCTGTCTACTGTTATCTACTGTTATACATACATATGTACGACCGTTAGTGTATGCACATTATGTGTATATCTATCTATCTATCTATCTATCTATCTATCTATCTATCTATCTATCTATCTATCTATCTATCTATCTATCTATCTATCTATCTATCTATCTATCTATCTATCTATCTATCTATCTATCTCTATCTGTATGTGTGTATGTATATATGTATGTATGTATACATACATATCTATCTATCTATCTATCTATCTATCTATCTATCTATCTATCTATCTATCTATCTATCTATCTATCTGTCTGTCTGTCTATTTATCTATCTATCTATCTATCTATATATGTGTGTATGTATGTATATATACATATCTATCTATCTATCTATCTATCTATCTATCTATCTATCTACCGATCTGTCTATCAATCTATTTATCTTTCTATTTATTTATCTATCTACATATATGTGTGTCTGTGTGTAAATATACATATGTATGTATGTATGTATGTATTAAGAGAGAAAGAGAGAGCAAAATAAAAAAGAGAGAGAGAGTGCAAAAGAAAGGGAGAGAGAATATATATGTATATTTACATACAGTGTGTGTATACATACATATATATTTATGTATATACTATAAGATATAGTATGTACATTATATACGTGTATACACACACACATAAACACATATACACGCACACACATATGTGAGTTTGTGTGTGTTCGCATATACAGATATATATATATCAATATGCAGTATATATACTATATCCTATATATTATATATATATATATATTATATATATATATATATATATATATATATATATATATATATACAACAACACATACTCACACACACACTGATATCTATAATCACCAGTTCTGTAGATATTTCCAGTCGTTCACTTTCGCAACTAGTTGGTCCTGATCACGATCCTCATCAATGTTATCATTACGGTTCATCTTCCAATACATTGCGAGTTTCACCTTTGATCATAGCTTAATTGATTCCCTCACCAAAGTGAGCCATGCGTTCGTTATTAGAACGGCGTGTGCGTATGTATGTGCATAATACGTATGTATTTTGTCTTTGTCTGTCTATGTATTTCGTGTGTGTGTGTGTGTGTATATGCGTGTGCGTGTGCGTGTGTGTGTATCCGTATATGTGCCTCTGTTTATTTGTATCTGTCTGTTTTCCTTTGTATATCTGTCTCTTTTTTGTATTGTTTGTTTTGCATTTTGGAAAGGCGTTATTTTCCCATCTTGTTTATAATAAGGTACAAAGTTGTTCTCTTTTGACAGTTTCTAATATCTAGATTGTATTTTTAGGAAAAAGGGCTGATCTTAAGGCAAAAA
>NC_043011.1:32546737-32584237 GCF_006345805.1 Octopus sinensis | reverse complement strand
TTTTGAATATCTTTGAATAAATTAATCTCTATACGTCAATTTCTCCATTTTCTTCCTTTTCCCATTCATAAATATTTTAAATACCAATATACATCAATGCAAAACTAATGTATTTAGTTTTTCACTGAACACTGGTATAGACCAGAGAACTAGGATGCAAACATCCGTTAAGGGATTACAATTTAACAGACTTGTCTCTTTCAAGATTGTACCGCCCCACCCCACTACGCTTTTGATATGCAGTATTCCTAACGTTTTCTCAGTCCTGGAATGAGGAATATTCAGTGTTCTTATTGTGTGTTTTTCCTCAATCTCTGACATTGTTTGAAGTGGTTGAGCTTCCAACAGAGATTTCAGTTTAAGGAACAAAAAATTTTCTAAAAAAGTAGGAGTGGCTGTGTGGTAAGTAGCTTGCTTACCAACCACATGGTTCCGGGTTCAGTCCCACTGCGTGGTACCTTGGGCAAGTGTCTTCTACTATAGCCTCGGGCCGACCAAAGCCTTGTGAGTGGATTTGGTAGACGGAAACTGAAAGAAGCCCGTCGTATATATGTATATACATATATATGTATGTGTGTGTATATGTTTGCGTGTCTTTGTTTGTACTCCCAACATCGCTTGACAACCGATGGTGGTGTGTTTACGTCCCCGTAACTTAGCGGTTCGGCGAAAGAGACCGATAGAACAAGTACTAGGCTTACAAAGAATAAGTCCTGGGGATCGATTTGCTCGACTAAAGGCGGTGCTCCAGCATGGCCACAGTCAAATGACTGAAACAAGTAAAAGAGTAAAACAAAATTAGAAAATGATGTCTGCCAGGGCTAAATCTGGAGAGTCGCGTATTTGGAGAATTAGTGTCGTTTCGTGTTTTACCCCAAAGTGACGAACACGTGAACAGTTATGCCGTGATGGTGCTAGCATATGTGCTTTGTTTGTAAATGGACTACGTCTTACAACTCATCCTTTATGCTGCCTCTCCCAAACGCCTCAAGGCATCCAAGTAAAACACTTCATTGATTGTCTGACTACGTTGCACGAACACACGACGAACGGCGCCGTTTTATTGAATAGAGACAATCTGTTGAGTGACTGCCCTGCATTTTGAGTTGCGGTGACGATGATCCAACTAACCGCGGTGACTTTCTTTTTGTGTTGATATTGTCGTCTTATAAAACCCTTGTTTATAATACTTGTTATAGTAGGAGCACTCCGTCGGTTGCGACGATGAGGGTCCCAGCTGATACGATCAACGGAACAGCTTGCTCGTGATATTAACGTGCAAGTGGCTGAGCACTCCACAGACACGTGTACTCTTAACGTAGTTCTCGAGGAGATTCAGCGTGACACACAGAATGTGACAAGGCTGGCCCTTTGAAATACAGGTACAAGAGAAACAGGAAGAAAGAGCGAGAGAAAGTTGTGGTGAAAGAGTACAGCAGGGTTCACCACCACCCCCTGCCGGAGCCTCGTGGAGCTTTAGGTGTTTTCGCTCAATAAACACTCACAATGCCCGGTCTGGGAATCGAAACCGCGCTCCTCCGACCGCGAGTCCGCTGCCCTAACCACTGGGCCATTGCGCCTCCACTAATACTTGTTATAACCCTTGTTATAATACTTTACAAAAAGTATTCATCTTTAAACGACGAAAAAGCTTCTGACTAGCTGTGAAGCGGTTCGACAGTCATTAAAGAAGATAAATGTTTGTGACAACACTGTGCTCTTTCAGGTTGATTATTTTTTTCTATTAAAATCATGTGGTTTGAACTTTTACAGACGCCTACTTCACCGGAAACATCACAGAGAATTAAATAACGATTCACACGGATCACAATATGTTCTTTCTCAACGAGATTGTCATTAATTGTCTGCAAGGTCGTTCGGATTTGCGATTATCTTTGATGGAAATTCCCCTTGGTTTTAAATAGTTATACTATTCATAACATTACATAGAGCTCAAAGAATCTCGCCCACCCTACGCCATTGGCGTATTGTAATACCAGAACAGACTTAGAATTTTTTTTTAGTTTTTAAGAGAAATTCACATTAGATATAGTCATGTGGTTAAAAAGGTTCGCTTTGCAAACACTTGGTCTCAAGTTCAGTCCATTTGCGGAACACCTTGAGCGAATGTCTTCTACTATAACGCGAGCCGACCAATGCACTGTGAGTGGACATGTTTGCCGGAAACTATGTAGTCGTTTTTAAGTAGAGTTATTCACATACCAAACTAGTTTCGACTATTTTTTCCTTATCAATGGTACGAATATATAAAAAAAAGTTCGGGGTTAGGAGAGCTTAAAATTACACGGCAAAAATTGAACAAACATGTTTAAAGCATTAAATGTTCAAATGTTCACAGAAATTTCAGTGAGTTTCACAGGGATAGATTGTAATATCACTGTAAATGTTCGGCGAAAATCATAACAAATATATATTATTGAAAGTCCATTCATACTCTTTACTCTCTTTTAACTCTTTTACTTGTTTTAGTCATTTGACTGTGGCCATGCTGGAGTACCGCCTTTAGTCGAGCAAATCGACCCCAGGACTTATTCTTTGTAAGCTTAGTACTTATTTTATTGGTCTCTTTTGTCGAAGCGCTAAGTTACGGGGACGTAAACACACCAGCATCGGTTGTCAAGCGATGTTGGGGGACAAACACAGACACACAAACATATACACACACACACATATACATATATATACATATATACGACGGGCTTCTTTCAGTTTCCGTCTACCAAATCCACTCACAAGGCTTTGGTCGGCCCGAGGCTATAGTAGAAAACACTTGCCCCAAGGTACCACGCAGTGGGACTGAACCCGGAACCATGTGGTTGGTAAGCAAGCTACTTACCACACAGCCACTCCTGCGCATATACTGAGTTTTTTATAAAATAAATGCAGAAGAAAGAGAAAAAGGTGGAGAGAAAGAAAAAAGAAGGGTTTTTTTTTTTTACAATTTCTGTCGTAGTGCTTGTAGTTCTTTTTTCAATTTCAGCCTCAGTGCACTCACTGGTCTCTTTCCCATTCACTGCTTGTTGAAGTTGAAAGTAATTTGGGTCGTCCGATATATATATCGCAGGAGTGGCTGTGTGGTAAGTAGCTTGTCTACCAACCACATGGTTCCGGGTTCAGTCCCACTGCGTGGCACCTTGGGCAAGTGACTTCTACCATAGCCCCGGGCCGACCAAAGCCTTGTGAGTGGATTTGGTAGACGGAAACTGGAAGAAGCCCGTCGTATATATGTATATATATATATATATATATATATATGCGTGTGTGTGTTTGTGTGTCTGTTTGTCCCCCTAGCATTGCTTGACAACCGATGCTGGTGTGTTTATGTCCCCGTTACTTAGCGTTTCGGCAAAAGAGACCGATAGAATAAGTACTGGGCTTACCAAAGAATAAGTCCCGGGGTCGAGTTGCTCGATTAAAAGGCGGTGCTCCAGCATGGCCCCAGTCAAATGACTGAAACAAGTAAAAGAGTAAAAGAGTATATATATATACAGTAATCCCTCGACTAACGCGGGTGTTACGTTCCAAAACCACCTGCGAGAGGTGAAAATCCGCGAAGTAGAAACAGTACTGTATTGTATATATTTTTAAAATTATTTCTATAATTTGTATATATTCATTTTATTATAAATGCAAAAGGACACCACGGAAAAATCGACGTAAGCTTAAATAATAAATCGCGATAGGTAAAAATCCGCGAAGTAGAAACAGTACTGTATTGTATATATTTTTAAAATTATTTCTATAATTTGTATATATTCATTTTATTATAAATGCAAAAGGACACCAAGGAAAAATCGACGTAAGCTTAGATAATAAACCGCGATAGGTGAACCACGATAGAGCGAGGGATAACTGTATATATATGGTTTTACGGAAAAGGATCTAATTTTGGATTGGTTATAATTTTAATGACGTCTTATCCTTTTCTCGTGGGTGTTTTGATCAAAATCCTTTGTGGCAAAGTTTAGTGATTTGGTTGGTTGGCTTCCTGGTGACGACCACAGTCAAAGAACAATTCTGATTGGTTATAGGCTTCGTGACGTCACTTTATTTTGATCAAAGATATTTTCCGTTTTGGACAAAATATTTTTGTTTTGGTAAAGTTCAGCGTTGTGCTTGCTTGACTTCCTCCTTGGGACTCGGTAATTTTTTTTCTGATGGTCTTCCAGCATTATGGTTGGTTGGTTGGTTCCCTTAAAAAGTCACTGTTTGTTTGTTTTTTCCGAGGGTCCCGTTCTGACCAGAGGAAAAATTTCATTGGTTTTGTCTGAGGTGACGTCAGAAATTAGTGTTTGAAAAACTGTATGGTGTTATCTAACAGTAATCTGGAGTTGGGGTTTCGAATCCCTAGATGAAACTGTTACCTAAAGATTTCAAATTATATCTGTTGTCTCTGGTCGTTTTTCGTGGAAAGGTTGAGTTTTCTCTTTCTAGTGTGTTATTAGAGAATATTTAGTTCCAGTTTGTATTTTTTAATGAGCATGCTTTCCTTATTCAATCGGAATTGGGTCGAAGTGTTTCTAGTGCATTGATAGAGAGGGAAAATTTGGTGTTTCGGATTTATGTCTATGGAGCATTGATCTAAGTGTTTGCTTACGGGTATTTTCCTGGTCGTGGATCCCGGATCTTTTGTCTGTGTGCCGTCAGACCGTCCCGCAAGGTCAAGTAAGTTTTATCTATGTAGTCCCCACCACATCCACCACATTTAAGGACATAAATTAAGTTCTTCGATGCAAAGGTGAAGTGACTTTTTATGGAGAATATGTTGAACCTTCTAAAAGGTGGATGCAAGTCCCGCAGTTAGGGTAGTTGCATTTTTTGACTAGTAGGATTGTATTTTTGGTGGGTAATTTGGAGTTGGTAAGTAACCGTTTTAGGGCTGTCTTTTACTTTTAATAATTCTATGTGCTTCAAGTGCTTTCTTCACTTGCAGGTCGTTCACAAGTAGGGGTATATTCTGATGGATGATACTGTTCCTTGGATTGTGTGTTGATACGTAAGACAAAGTTTTAAGTGTGTCAAAGGGTTTTCTTGTTTTTCATAATTCTTGGATTTCTATCGTTTTTGCACGTTTTATTCCGTTTTTGGTTAAACTAACCGGGTATTTTCTTTCTTGCAATATACTTTTAAGTTCTTAGAGTCGTTTATCTCAGGTTTCGGGATTTTATGCAATCATGCAAATTCTTCTTGCCAAGCTAAAAGGTACATTGATTTTAATATGCGTTGGGTGGCAGGAAGAGAATGATAGATATTGTTTTGAATCCGTTGGTTTAAAATAGAAGTCGGTTTCAATTTTAAGATTAAAATGTCAAGAAAGGGTAGCTGTTTGTGACTGTATGCCATTGTAGATTGAATACTGTGGTTAATGTTGTTAATTAACTAAGTTTTTAAATTCTAAGAGTTGCTCAAGGTTATGTGACCACATAATGAAACCATCATCCAGATAGCGTTTCCAGTTGGCGAGTAAGTATTTTTGGAAGTCGTCTCTAAATTTCAGTCTAGCGTGTTCATATATTTGGACTTCCAAGTATGCCATGATAAGATTAGCAAAAGTAAGGGCTACCCTCGTTCCTATCGCAGTCACCGATTGTTGCCTGCAGGTGTTCAATTTCATCGAGAACTTTATTTTCCTCGTTGCTTGACAACCGGTGCTGGTTTGTTTATGTCTCAGTAGGTGAGCGGTTTCGCAAAAAAGTGGTCAATTGAATAAATATCACACTTAAAATACCCAGGTGGATTTGATCGACTAAAACGTTCAAGATAGCTCCTTTGCTTGGACACGCTGTCAAATGAGCGGAATAACTAAAAGATAAAAAGCGTACCATTGTAAAACCAAAAGTTGTTTGGTATAATAAAATAACAGAAACCGGTGAGGTTGGCAGAATCGTTAGCCGGTCACACAATGTTTAGCAACATTTCTCTCGGCCTTACGTCTTGAGTTCAAATTTTGCCGAGGTAGACTTTCTCTTTCGTCCTTTCGTGATCGATAACTTCGATAACTTAGAATGGTTTTGGCCATTATCGGCCCAGGCCATGACTAACTCAATAGTACCACCTGGAAAATCTTTTAGTTAATTATTTCGGGACACCATGGACTACTCAAGCAGAGAATTGTTGTTGGGTGAGACGGTCAAGTACTGGGGTTCATGGTAACGACTAACACTCACCGCTCAAAACCGGTGGCCTTGTACCAAAATTTGAAACCATAATGTTAAGAAAAGAATTCTTACTACAAAGACATACATGCACACATGAACATACACACACACATGTACACATGTATACATATATATAATATACATAAAAAATAAGCAGCAAGAATGACTCCGGAGTCATTCTTGTTGCTTATTTTTGATTATAATCATCCCGCAAAATTTTATGGGTAACACCGTACAAAATTCTGGTGCATCTAAATTAAGTACCATATTCATTTGAATCTATATATAATATATATATATATATATGTGTGGTGTGTGTGTGTGTGTGTATATGTATGTATGTATATGTACACACACACACACACACACACACACACACAACACACACACACACACACACATATATATATATATATTATATATATATATATATATATATATATATATGTGTGTATATATTCTCACACACCCAAACATGTTATATATATATACTATTATGAGCATGGTAAAACAACCCCGACATTTGCTTGTAAAATTTTCGAAACCTTTGAATGGTTTAAATGATTTCGAAATGAAAATAACTCTCCCGGATAATAATAATAATACTGATAATGATAATAATAATAATAATGATAACAACAACAACAACAATAACAACAACAACAATTGGAAGTTTGTTTTTCTCCGGAATAAAGTTGTTATAATATAAATTCTTACGTCAATCAATTCCTCATTCACAAAAGAATGTTCTATTACGGAAATAGATTTTCAACGGTTTAGAACCGATCAAATTTGTAGCGATTACACAAAAATACATACATATGCATGTGTATATATATATATATATATATATATATTCTAGAACGCTCTACAATGAAATCAATTCAGTCGGCTTAATAAAAATAATAGTTAAGCAATATTTGATAAAATGATCTGCAGAATTCCTGTTTTCTAATTTTCTTGACTATTTTTCTCTTTTCGTTTTCCTTTTCTTTTTTGTTTTTGTTTAAATTCGGATAAGGAAATGGAAACTGAAGAATGCAATTAAAATAGTAGACAGGTTTGTTTGTTTGTTTGTTTTTCTTTGTTGGATTGTTTGTTGCGTTTTCTAGAGGTGAAGCCAATTTCTTTAATAGGAATATTTATATATTAGATAAATTTAATACTCAGTAACTATTTCTAACTGTTAAAAGTGATTCTACTCTTCAGCTAAATACACTGTTTGTGGAAAATTGGAATACTGTTGGGCTAAACTAAATTATTCGTTACAGCGTTCACGAAAAGGATGTGGAATCTTTAAGTAGGATGCAAACAGCTGTCAATACCTGGCATCATGGGTAAGTGTATATTACCACAGCAATACACGTGATTTATAAGAATAGGTTCAATCGGTACGCCAGTCTGTTAAAAGTAACTCTTGGTATCTTTTAGCTGGCTGACATAGATTTGGAAATTTTTTTAATTAAATGGAAATTTTCGTATATTGTTGTAACTTTTCATGTTGAATTCGAATTTGGGATTCATTTGTTCCATGAAAGAGCGGCTGCGTGGTAAGTAGCTTGCTTACCAACCACATGGTTCCGGGTTCAGTCCCATTTCGTGGGACTTTCGGCAGGCGTCTTCTACTATAGCCTCGGGACGACCAAAGCTTTATGAGTGGATTTGGTAGACGGAAACTGAAAGAAGCCCGTCGTATATATGTATATATATATGTGTGTGCATGTGTGTGTATATGTATGTATGTATGTATGTATGCATGTCTGTCTGTCTGTCTGTCTGTCTGTCTGTCTGTCTGTATGTATGTATGTATGTATGTATGTATGTATGTATGTATGTGTGTCTGTGTTTGTCCCCCAGCATCGCTTGACAACCGATGCTGGTGTGTTTACGTCCCCGTAATTTAGCGGTTCGGCAAAACAGACCGATAGAATAAGTACTAGGCTTACAAAGAATAAGTCCTGGGGTCGATTTGCTCGACTAAAGGCGGTGCTCCTGCATGGCCGCAGTCAAGTGTCTGAAACAAGTAAAAGAGTGAAGAGTATAATTGTTTAAAACATCGGATGGCTGAGAGCGTCCATCTGAATGAAACAGGAATCAAAGTGGTTTAAAACGGTTGAGAAACACTGGCGTATTATATATATATGTGTGTAGAGGTGCATCAGCAAAAGCCATCAGTGCTTCAAAAGCATTTTTTTTCTTTGGAATGCAGAGGGAATACATACAGTGAGGAAAGGCTGTGCACTGAGTCAATCCCACTCACTAAGCAACAGCAGCCATAATCCGAAAAGAAGAACAAGTCAACATCATCGGTAACCACTGAGCCGTAGGTTTTATGTCGGAGTTATCCCAGTTACCTGAGTTACCTTCTTCTAGAAGGATGCCCTAACAAAGGCTAGGAGTCCTTCACTCCCAATGGTTTTATTTTTCATCCCGCATGGTGTCCAATAAACATCCTCCTCACCAAGCAAGCTTGGTGGGGTTGCCGGTTTAGTCGCCGACGATCCGACCATGCAACAGGTTGTACTGGGTTTCATGTTACCAGTAGCACTCAAAAGTGACCTGACATACATACATACATACATACATGCATACATACATCAATCCATACATCCATCCATAAATACATACATACAAAAATATCCTGTTGATATTGTTGAAAGTTCAATGAAGGAGCCTTGGATCTAGGTTAGAAACCGTTCCTTTCTCTATTGTCAAGAAATCTTGAAATAAAATTGAATAAGGACATACACACATACATATACATCACAACATGTTTATATATATATATATGTGTGTGTGTGTGTGGTGTGTGTGTGTGTATGTGTGTGTGTATGTGTATGTGTGTGTGTGTGTGTGTATTCATATATATTCACACAGGATAAGTGAAAAGTAAGTAGGCATTAAAAATTGGTAATAAAATCAATATTTCTTTCAAATTTATTATACATGTTCTGTATTACATGGGAAAATGAAAGTAAGTCTTCACTGGTGGCGTCAGCCAGTTTCCTCAAACGGCTAGGGATGGAATGAACAACCTTCTGAAAGACGGGATATCATTAAGAACCTCCTGAATGCGTGTCTCTAGATTTTGTCTTGTACACCTCCTCTTTTGTGTAACCCCACAGGTAAAAATCACATGGAGTGAGATCTGGATTTCTTGGAGTTTTGGACTTCTGCGGTCACAGTCTTCAGATTTTAGCTTCTGCGCGTAATAGGGTTTCCCCGGACGAAAATTCAATTCTTTATGCAATACCGAACGTATTGTGTGTCTTGTTTGTCCACTTTCACGAGCTGCTTGACGTGTTGATTTTTTGCAGGCTGCAATTAAACATTTCCTGCACAGTTGCCACGATCTCCGCTGATCGGGATATAGTTAGACGGCCACTTCTTGCATCGTTCAGTGTCCGTGGTCATCAGCTTTGCACGACAACTTTTTATTGTCTCCGGACGTAGTGTTGCATGCTTACCTTTCCATGCACCACCATCTCTAAACCAAAACAATGGAATTCCATACTTCATAGCGTGTTGCTATCTTAGCTCGTTCCTGAACAGCCAAGCGACCGGTCATCTGGAAAATAAGAAATAAGACAATAAGACAATAAGACAATAAAGAAAATTAAAAATCTCCACTAGTGTTATCTGTTTCAAAAATGTTTTCGTCATGGCTCCACTGACACTAAAAATTCTATTTAAAAAATTTTATTTCTAAGCAATTTCTGATGCCTAGTTACTTTCCACCCACTGTTTATATATATTTGAGCCCTTGTGGCCAATAATGAAAGAAGTAATAGATTTAGCCCAGTGCTCTTCCAAATCGGTAGCGTTCTGAGTTCAAATTCCGCCGAGGTCGACTTTGCCTTTCATCCTTTCGGGGTCGATAAAATAAGTACCAGTTACGCCCTGGGGGTCGATATAATCGACTTAACCGGTTTGTCTGTCCTTGTTTGTCCCCTCTGTGTTTAGCCCCTTGTGGGTAGTAAAGAAATATATAAAAGGCGGCAAGCTGGCAGAAACGTTAGCACGCCGGGTGAAATGCATAGCCGTATTTCGTCTGCCGTTACGTTCTGAGTTCAAATTCCGCCGAGGTCGACTTTGCCTTTCATCCTTTCGGGGTCGATAAAATAAGTACCAGTTACGCACTGGGGTCGATGTAATCGACTTAATACCTATGTCTGTCCTTGTTTGTCCCCTTTGTGTTTAGTCCCTTGTGGGTAATAAAGAAATAGGTATTTCGTCTGCCGCTACGTTCTGAGTTCAAATTCCGCCGAGGTCGACTTTGCCTTTCATCCTTTCGGGGTCGATTAAATAAGTACCAGTTATGCACTGGGGTCGATATAATCGACTTAATCGGTTTGTTTGTCCTTGTTTTCCCCTCCGTGTTTAGCCCCTTGTGGGTTGTAAAGAAATATATAAAAGGCGGCAAGCTGGCAGAAACGTTAGCACGCCGGGCGAAATGCTTAGTGGTATTTCGTCTGCCGTTACGTTCTGAGTTCAAATTCCGCCGAGGTCGACTTTGCCTTTCATCCTTTCGGGGTCGATAAATTAAGTACCAGTTACGCACTGGGGTCGATGTAACCGACTTAATACCTATGTCTGTCCTTGTTTGTCCCCTCTGTGTTTAGCCCCTTGTGGGTAATAAAGAAATAGGTATTTCGTCTGCCGCTACGTTCTGAGTTCAAATTCCGCCGAGGTCGACTTGCCTTTCACCTTCGGGGGTCGATTAATAAGTACCAGTTACGCACTGGGGTCGATATAATCGACTTAATCCATTTGTCTGTCCTTGTTTTCCCCTCTGTGTTTAACCCCCTGTGGGTAGTAAAGAAATATATAAAAGGCGGCAAGCTGGCAGAAACGTTAGCACGCCGGGCGAAATGCTTAGTGGTATTTCGTCTGCCGTTACGTTCTGAGTTCAAATTCCGCCGAGGTCGACTTTGCCTTTCATCCTTTCGGGGTCGATATAATCGACTTAATCCGTTTGTCTGTCCTTGTTTGTCCTCTCTGTGTTTAGCCCCTTGTGGGTAGTATAGCAACACTTCTTTACGCTCGGTGTTCAAATCATGCCGGGATTGACTTCACCTTAATCATTCCGAGGTCAATGAAATAACTACCAATCAAGCATTGTGGCTGCATTAAGGAACTGTGCCCTTGCTACATTTTAGCACAAACATGTGGCCTTGTGTCAATGCTAGAAATCAATATTAAATGTCTGTATTCCACACACCTTAAATGACCTATATCACAGTAGCCATTGTAATTTATTACGGATCAGGCAAGACTGAAAAGAAAGAAGAGTGTCACTAGTTATTAACTTACCTTAATCCAATAAAACCTAATTGTAATCTAATTAACTTTGCCAATATTGTATAAATGGTTGCAATATCGATAGAATAATGACTCAGTAACTGGATGCCGAGAGGAATATTTCACTGTTTTAGTTCTATGTAAGAACCTTGTGAGGAATTAATAATTTATTAGGGGTACCGAAAAGTAATGTTGCGTTTCATGCAGTGAGTTCAAATCAGCATAAAACCTATCACAGATAAAACCTATTTATTCAATGAAAATATAATCGCCATATCGTTAGCTACAAAACTTTCCCACCTCGAAACCAATTCTTATTTCGTGAGCATATAATAATAATAATAATAATAATAATCTAATAATAATATAATAATAAAATAATAATAATAATATAATAATAATAATAGCGATGATAATATAATAATAATAATAAAATAATATAATAATAATATAATAATAATGATACTAATAATAATAATAATAGTGATCACAATAATAATAATAATAATAATAATAATCATAATAATAATAATAGTGATCACATAATACAATAAAATAATAATAATAATAATAATAATAATAATAATAATAATAATATAATAGTGATGATGATGATGATAATAATAATAATAATAATAATAATAATACTAATAATAATAATAATAATAATGATAATAATAATAATAAGGAGAAGACGAAGAAAAAAGAAAGAAGAAGAAGAAGAAGAGAAGAGAAGAGAAGAAGAAGAAGAAAAAGAAAAAGAAGAAGAAGAAGAGAAGAACAAACAACAACAGAAAAAAGATGGTATAGGCACACACAGGAAAGATCACAGAAGAGAAAGCAACCATACTCTGGGATATGCCAATACACACAGATAGAGAAATTAAGGTCAATAGACTGAATATAGTTGTGAGAGATCACCAAGAAAAAATGCTTTCTAATCGATGTATCAATACGAACAGATGACAATATTTCTCTAAAAGAAATTTAGAAACCTTCAAAATACAAAGATGTGGAAATAGAGGTAACTCGAAAGTGGAGTCTAAAAACAGAAGCAAATCCTATCATAATAGGCGCATTAGGTGTGATAAAATAACATTCAGACAAATACATAACAAAAACTCCAGGACTTACAAGTATATAGAGCATACAAAAAATAGCACTACTAGGCACCGCACACATCCTATGTAAAACACTTTCAATACAGTAACAATAAGAACAACACAACAAGCCTCAGCGCATACCCAAAGCACACAGAGCTACGCTCGGTAGTGAAGTGAAAGCACGCTATAAAAATAAGACCACCGAATAATGATAATAATGGTTTCAAATTTTGCCACAAGGGCAGCAATTTTGGGGGAGGGGACTAATCGATTAAATCGACCCCAGTGTTTCACTGGTACCTAATTTTTTGATCCCGAAAGGATGAAAGGCAAAATCAACTTCGGCGTGCCCGGCGTGCTAACGATTCTGCCAGCTCGCCGCCTTAAATAATAATAATAATAATAATAATAATAATAATAATAATAATAATAATAATAATAATAATAATAATAATAGTAATAATTCTTTCTCATTTTGGCTCGACCCGCAAATTTTATGGGATTAAACAAGTCGTTACAATCAACACCTGTACAAGACAAGTTCTTTATTTTATCGACCCGGAACTGATGAAAGGCAAAGTCAACCTCAGCAGGATATGAACTCAGAACATAAAGAGCCGGAAGAAACACCGCTAAGCACTTTGTCCGACACGCTAACGAATGTGCCAGCTCGCCGCCATTATCTACAATAAGAATGGTTTCAAATTTTGACTGAGGGTCTGCAAGTTCAGGAGAAAGAGATTAGTCAATTCCATCAACCCTAGTACACAACTGGGGGATATTTTATCGACCCAGAAAGGATGAAAGACAAAACCGATCTCCTCGGAATTTGAAGTCAGAATGTAAAGACGGACAAAATGCTGCTAAGCATTTGGGCCCAGCATGCTAACGATTCTGCCACCTCGTCACTTTAGTCAACAACAATAACTTATATCATTGACTACAATAAAAGCAACTCCCGTAAGAATGGCTCCTGATTTTAGGTACAAAGCAAACAATCTTAAAGAGAGGCGATTAGTCTCCATCGACCCCCAGCACCATTGACACCAGCACCATCGACTCCAGCACCACTTGACTAGTATTTTATTTTACTGTTCCCTATGAGATGAAACGGAAGCGCAATGGCCCAGTGGTTAGGGTAGCAGACTCGCGGTCATGGGATCGCGGTTTCGATTCCCAGACCGTGTGTTGTGTGTGTTTATTGAGCGAAAACACCTAAAGCTCCACGAGGCTCCGGCCAGTGGGTGGTGGCGACCCCTGTTGTACTCTTTCACCCCAACTTTCTCTCGCTCTTTCTTCCTGTTTCATGAGTAACGCTGCGATGGACTGGCGTCCCGTCCAGCTGGGGGGAACACATATGCCATAGAAACCGGGAAGCCGGGCCCATGAGCCTGGCTAGGCTTGAAAAAAAGGGCGCATAATAAAAAGATATATACGATGAAACGGAAAATCGGCCTCGGTGGGATTTCAACTCAGAACATAAAGATGGCCTGAAATGCCTCTAAGCATCGACTCCCGTACCACTTGACTAGTATTTTATTTTACTGTTCCCAATAGAATGAAACGAAAAATCGACCTCGGCGGGATTTGAACTCAGAACATATAGATGGCCCGGAATGCTTCTAAGCACTTTTACCGATGCTCTAATGATTCTGCTAATCCGCTGCCCTAGCAACACGGACGAGAATAACGACGGCTTTGACTTATATAACGCTAAGATACCTCAATGCAGCAGCTTCTCGTTTCAGAAAATTATTCCCTATCATTATGAAAAAAAAAAAAGAAATGGTGCAGGCGTAGGTGTATGGTAATAAGTTTGGTTCGCAAAGACATGGCTCCAGGTTCAGTTCCACTGCCTGGCAAGTATCTTCTACAATAACCTCGGGCCTATTAAAGGCTTGTGAATGGATTTGGTAGACAAAAACTGAAAGAAACTCCGTCGTATTATATATATATATATATATATATATATACCACACACACACATCTTATATATATATATGTGTGTGTGTGTGTGTGTGTGTGTGTGTGTGTGTGTGTGCGCGCGCGCGTGTGCTTGTGTGTAACTTTGTGCCTGTGTTTGTTCACATCACCGCATGTGTTTACGTAGCTGCAGCCTAGCAGTTCGGCAAAAGAATCGATAGAATCAGTACCAGGCTTTTAAAAAATATATATCAGATATTACATACATTATCCTTTCGGGATCGATTAAATAAATACCAAGTGATCGTTGGGCTCAGTGTAATCGACGTTCCACCATCCCACAAAATTGCTAGCCTTGTGATAAAATTTGAAGTCAATATTTCCCTTTATAATTTTTTTTTTTTTTTGCTTTATATCCGGAATATCCAAGAATGTTAGGTTAAGAACAATTGATTTCGGATTGTCTTTTTAATGTACTATTTTCTGATATTTAAAAGCTGTTGTAGCTTGGCTTTTATGCAATTCCTTTTTCTAATTCTTACATAGTTGTGTCTTCGCTCTTAACGAATATAGTGTAAACCAATTTTAATCCGTCGTTAAGACATCAATGAAAAATGCATTCGTATAAATGTAATATATTTTGAATATTATTGGATTTGTAAAAAGGAATTCAGTCAAATTTAGAAGAGAAAACAAAGAATTAATAACATGAACTGTAAGCAGCTATGCACACACTCTAACCTTATACGTATAGGCACATTAGTTACATATAAACACATACAGACGTAAGCACATAAACATGGATCATTTGGTACATTCGCCAAATATGCACACAGATACGCAGAGAAAATAATGATTTCAATTTTTGATAGAAGGCCAGTAATTTCAGGTGGAGACGCAAGTCGGTTATATCGACCTAAGTGCTTACCTGTTACTTGTTCAATCGAACTCGTTGGATAAGAAGCAAAGTCGATCTCGGTTGAATGCGAACTCGAAACATAGAGGAATTTGAAGCTCGGTGGAATTTGAACTCGGAACCGGAAAGACGTATTTGTCGACGCGGTAACAATTCTTATTTCTTTATTGCCCACAAGGAGCTAAACATAGAAGGGACAAACAAGGACAGACAAAGGGATTAAGTCGATTACATCGAACCCAGTGCGTAACTGGTATTTTATATATCGACCCCAAGGATGAAAGGCAAAGTCGACCTCGGTAGAATGTGAACTCGAAACAGTGAAATTTGAAGCTCGGTGGAATTTGAACTCGGAACCGGAAAGACGTATTTGTCGACGCAGTAACAATTCTGCTTGCACGCCGACGGACACACAGAAAGCAATTTTTCCTACTATGGGCACTAGGCTTGAAATATTGCGAGAGCGGGGCAGTCGATCGCATCAAACCCAGTGCTCGTCTGGTACTTAATTCATCTATTATGAAATGATATAAAGCAATGTCGATCCTCGGCGAATTTTGTGAAGACATTCTCGCGTTTCAAACGCGTTTGCAATTCTGTCCTAACGCTACCTTACAGAAAACAATAACAAGATGACAAACATACCCAGCAATGTATATATATATATATATATATATACCTCTTCTACTGGAGGCACAAGGCCTCAGATTTGTGGGGAGGGAACTAGTCGATTACATCGACCCAGTGCGTAACTGGTACTTATTAATCGACCCCGAAAGGATGGAAGGCAAAGTCGACCTCGGAGGAATTTGAACTCAGAATGTAGCGGTAGTGCTAACGTTTCTGCCAGCTCACCACCTAAATAATGTATATATATATATATATATATATATATATATATATATATATATATATATGTTGTGTGTATGTATGTAGTATGTATGTATGTATGTATGTATGTATGTATGTATGTATGCATGCATGTATATGTGTGTGCGCGCGCGTGGTTATGTTTAATATGCGCACGCGCGTGTATTTGTGTGTATACGTGTGTGTGTATATATATATATATATGCATCTTTACGTGCTGAGCTCGAATTATGCTGAGCCTATTTTTTCTTTCAACCTCTTGAGGTCGATAAAATATGGTACCAGTCATGTGCTGGGACTGATGTAATCGACTAACCCTTCCCCCTAAAAGGTGCTGACCTTCTACCAAAATTAGAAATCATTATAAAGTGATGAGCTAGCTCAATCGTTAATATGCCGGTCGAAATGCTTAGCGACATTTCGTCCGTCTTTACGTTCTGAGTTCAATTTTCGCTGAGATTAACTTTGCCTTGTATCGTTTCGGCGTCGATAAAATAAGTACCAGTTGAGTACTGGAGTCGATATAATCAACTTAGCCCATCCTAACGAACTTGCTGGCCTTGTGCCAAAATTAGAAATAATAATGATAATAATAATAATAATAATAATAATAATAATAATAATAATAATAATAATAATAATAATAATCTTACTACTACTACTACTACTACTACTACTACTATTATTATTATTATTATTATCAAAGCGGCGTGCTAGAAGAATCGTTGGCGCGTCGGACAAAATGTTTAGTGACATTTCTTCCGGCTCTTTTCATGCAGAGTTTAATTTCCACCGCGACAGACTTTGCCTTACGTCATTTCAGGATCGATAAAATAAGTACCAGTTGAGCACAGAAGTCGATATATTCGGCTCTAAAATTGCTAAACCTATGCCAAAATTCGAAACCATTTTAAGCCTCTTCGTTCCACCTCCTATATTTTAAATTCCAGTTTTGGCCATTTGATAATACCTCTACGTTTAGTAACTTTCAAATGCACCTCGTCTTTCATCCAAATCCTTACCGCTTATCAGTTTGTTACGACCCAAAATACCGCACAGCTCTCCCGTTTCATTGTTCTTTTGCTTAGTGTAAAAGATCGTGCACGAATTTAACGGCATAGTAAATAATTTCGTTGCTTTCGATGCAAGGGGCTTTACCATAGATTAAAAGCGTTCGGCAATACAGTAATCCAATTCTACATCTGATCAGAACATCTGCATGTGTGGTCTGTTTATATTTTATTTAAGGGAATTAACAACATTTTTGGCTGACATGTTTTATGTTGCTGCGATCTGCCAGCAAAATGGAGCACCATCGCTATTGTTTTCTCGTTAGCCAGTTGCAATATGGCTGACGTAGTGGCTGAAGCCATTTGCAATATGGCTGAAGTTGTCAACGTTCATTTAATCTTTTTCGAAGTATTTCTCGTTTACCACACTACATAATAAACAAATGTTTCTTGAAGGTAGCACCGTCGTTAAATAACGTAAAGCATGCGCTATGCGGGTTACATATGCTGGGGAAGCAGATACAATGAAACGGTGACAGCTTCCTTCTGCCGTTAGCTTTCAATGAACCACATGTCGTTATTTAGCTCTTCGAAGGCGGCGAGCTGGCAGAATTATTAGCACGCCGGGCAAAATGCTTAGCGGCATTTCGCCTGTCTTTACGTTCTGAGTTCAAATTCCGCCAAGGTCGACTTTATCTTTCATCATTTTGGGGTCGATAAATTAAGTACCAGTAAAACATTGGTGCCGATGTAATCGACTTAAACCCACCCCCAAAATTGCTGCCCTTGTGGCAAAATTTGAAACCATTATTTAGGTCTTAGAAGGCTGTGAGCTGGCAGAATCGTTAACGCGCTGGATAAAATGCTTCGCAACATTTTTTTCCGCCCTTACGATTTGAGTTCAAATGTTGCCGAAGTCTACTTCGCCTTTTATCCTTTCGAGGTGGTTAGAATAAGAACCAGTAAAGAACTGGGATAGCTGTAACTGAATTGCATCCTTCACTCAAAATTGCTGGTCTTGTACTGAAATGTTAAGGTCTTCGATAAATTTGGTGTCAGCTTTTCCTAAAGGTTTGTAATAATTTAAAGTTTTTTAAGTAAATTACTTTAACAATATTTTTCGTAAAACAATTGCTGCATTTCATGGAATATTGCTGGTCCGACTCCCACCGAAATAATTTGAAATCGTGGCACTCGTCCTTCCTCCCGTAATAGAGGTACATTAAACACACAAAGGGAATTTTCGATAAATTCCAAAGGTCTTTACGTCAGCAAATGCGGAAATTTCCTCTCCAAATCTAAATTTTGTGTTGAAAGCTGCCATACGATATTGCATATTTCATCAGTTACTCTAAGAAACACTGAATTATAGACGCTAACTTGTAACACAAACACACACGTTTTTACAAAACTCTCTCTCTTTCTGTGTGTGTGTGTGTGTGTGTGTTTGCATAAACCTGCATAGTAGAAGTAAAAACATGGCAAATTTAACTATTTTTACACAGATAGAAAACAATAAAATAGCAGCCAGACGTAGCATGCAGACCATCATATAACTTGTTTGACATTCGCATAGCGTTTTTATTTTTCCCTTCTGTTTCACGGATCCAGTGTGTACATGCTCATTGAGTGTTCATACGCCTCTTTCCGGTTCCTACTCAAAAGTTTTTGTAGATCATAACCATCTCACGAACTTCCGTTTGTGAGGAGCGCGTCGCGCTCTGATAGTGGTGAAATAGATTATGAACACTGTTACAGGTTTTTAGAAACATGTCGGGTTCTCATCATAGGGGTTTACATCATTTCACCAATCCCAGAGAAAAACAAGCAGCCTATCTGTTTATAGGCTCAACAATTCAATATCAGAGGCCGTATATATATATATATATATATATATATATATATATATATATATATATATATATATATTATATATAGGTGTATATTATATATATGTGTATATAATATATATATATATATATATATATATATATATATAATATATTATACATATATATATGTATATATAGGTAATATACGCATATATATATATATAGGTATATATGAATAGGTATATATATATATATATATATATATAATTAATTAATAAGGATGAGAGAATTAGATACTAATTTAATAGCAATCTATTCAACACCAAGTGGCCCAGTGTCTCGAGAAACCTGGATTATTATAATATTTTATAATATATTATAATATTATTTTATACAAAAATAAATATAAGAGAATGGTCACTATGTGGCTCATTCTAGCACTAGAAAATCCAAATGGTTTCAACCACAAAAATACATGTTTCCTATGAAAGTCAGTACGATTGTTAGCTCACACGAACAGGGCAAATAAAAAATAACAAAAATACAGATTATTTTGGATATATATATATTATTTATATTATTATATGATTGAACGCCACGCATCCTCTTCCGAGTAAGTTTTATCTTAATAATTCTGATGCGCACTCTATACGATCTTTTTACTCTTTCATTTTCTCTTTTTTCTCTGTCATTCTTTTATGTCCTCTTCTCCCACTATTCTATCCTATTACTCTGTCACTCTCTCTCCCTCACTCCTCCTCCCTTACTCACGTGGCTCCTATGTGACCATCGGCCATGTTTCTTTCTTTCTCTCTGTTGTAGCTGGAATAAGGAAGACGTGTTGTTGTTTGTCTCCTGTCCTAGCTTGATATCGCGTTCGCCACCCTTCCTGTTTGTTTTCACTTAGCAACCCTTCCTGTTTGTTTTCACTGTCCTGTTTGTGTTACCTATTTTGACCCACAGCAAAATCTAAAATTTTATTTAATTTCCTTTGCGGGAGCAACTGTTTTATCGAAAGCGTATATTGTTGTTAAATGCTCGAATACGAGACTAGATAAACAGCCAACAACTGATGAAAGGTCGTTCTTTATGTTGTTTGTTTTGTTTTCCATTAGTGTCTTTCGTTGTTCGAAAGAATAGTTAGTGTTCCATGCACTCGTGTTTCGTACATTTTTGTTGTAAACGTTTCATAACATCCTGTGCCCACACACACACATATATATATATATATACATATATATACGTATAGATGTAAGTATGTATATATACGTATGTATATATGCATATATATATATATATATATATAGATATAATATATATATATATATATGAGGTGTATATATATAATAGGTAGATATATATAGGTGTATATATAGGTTATATCTATGTATCTATATGTGTATTATTATATACATATATATAATATATAATATATATATATATATATAATATTATTATCTTATCGGTCCCTTCTGTCGAACCGCTATGTTACGGGCACGTAAACACAACAGCATCGGTATATATATATATATATATATATATATATATATATATATATACACACATAGACATATAACAAACACACACGCACAAATATGTAGCCTGTTTCTCTTTGAAAAGTGTTGTGCATAGCCGAGAGAAATATGAAATGCATTCGTCGATCTACCAATCTATGTTATGGCGCCTGTTTCAGAAGTTTTGTTGCCCACCTACGTTTCTCTACCGATCGTCCAGGAGTTTCATGACGGTATACATGCAAAAGTGACAATCGGCGGTGTAGCCCCGAAACTCTTTGATGTCCAGGTAGGGGTAAAATGATACGTCCTTCTCTCAGTACTCTTTAATACTTACCTGGTGGCTGTAACCCTTCTGTCCAGGAAACAGTTATTGATACGGATTTCGTATAAGGCATCGCTATGATGGCAGCATCTTTAAGACACGCTGGATGAACGCTACATCAAAATCCTTCTCAACCACGGTGTACGAGATTCAGTATGCTGACGATTCAGCTGCGCCATTTCATACCACCAACTCTCTTCTGCATACGACGAGCTCAATGAGCAATGCCTATTCTCGGCTCGGTCTTTAAGGGAATCGTAAAAAAACTGAAATTCTCCAATCAGCCTTCTAGTACTCACCTCCCCGCTCTGTCCATACTCATTGACAATGCTCATCTATCGCAGACAGATTCATTCTGCTATCTTGGAAGCACAATTTCTAACGCTGGACTCGTTGGCAAGGAGACACTCCGTCGGATCAACTTAGCCTCTATCTTTCGGATGACTCAACGGATGAGTCTTTCGGAACAAGAACAAGAACCTTAGAGGAAGCACAATAATGTCTGTGTATTCATCCTTCTGTACGGGTCTAAGAGCTGAACCCCTTATCGGCGCCAGATCAAAAAACTGGAAGCGTTCAATATCAGATCACTCCAAAGTATCCTCGGTCTCACGTTCAAGGACAATGTGTCTCATACCAAAATCCTCGGGTTGGGATCTAAAGCACTGAGGCCTGCATCCTTTGTTGTTTTCTCTGATGAGCTGGCCATGGGATTCGGATGCCGTGTAACTGGTTCCCCAAAATTATCCTCTTTAGCGAAATCGAGACACGAGTTAGGCATCATGGATATCCAAAACTTCGTTTTCATGATCATCTTAAACGGACTCTCATTTTAAGCAGTGTCTCATCTAATTGGTTGGGGGATCTGATGTGATAGTGGAGTAGATCGTGTTTGAAACCGGATGCAGGATTCTGCATGAAGAGAAGAGGAAACATCGTCATCAACCCCGCTGCGGCTGCGTCACTTTCAGGGTCACTTTCAGTGCCCTCACTACTACGGGATCTACCTGTCTCATATCGGTCTTGTCAGGCACGTCCGTTACTATGAGAAACAATGGGCTGGATACGGAGGAAGATGGATGTCCTGGATCGACGTCGTCATCGTCTTTGATGGGCGGTCATAGCCAAGTAAACGTATACGTGTGTATGTGTGCGTGTGTGCGTGCGCGTGGAGTATTTGTGTATGTCTATCTATCTATCTATCTATCTATCTATCTATCTATCTATCTATTATCTATCTATAATCTATCTATCTTATCTATATAGATAGATCTAGATATCTAGATAATAGGATAGATAGAGAGATAGATAGATAGATAGATAGATAGATAGATAGATAGATAGATAGATAGATATTCTTTTACTCCCTTACCTGTATCAATCTTCGAGCTGTGGCCATGCTGGGACACCGGTATTGTTGTCAACACACACACACACACACACACACATATTCACGCACACACGCACATAGACACACACATGTCGTATAGTGAAAAACCTTTGTTCTTGTAGACCATTACGGACTACATATGCTTCCGAATAATATTGCATGAACAAAAAAAAAAAAAAAAAAAGAAAGACAGAAAGAACGAAAGAAAGAAAGAAAGAAAGTGAAAAAGAAAGGAAGAGAAAAAGAAAAAAAAAGAAAAGGGCCCAGGAACCAGGAATGCATCAGTCAATATTATGCAATAAAACCTTTTAGTTGTCTGGCTTTGCCCATTCAATAACAAAAGTTCATAATAAAATGTCACTGTGAGGACATGAATATATTCAGACTTTCTTCAACCTCAGTACTGTTTAGCAAGACTAAGTTCAAGATCTGACAAATTTCTAGAACCGTCTATAGTTAGAATGGTGCCGTTCACAATAGACTGAAAAACAATAAAGAAATACTGTTTGTAGATAAGTGTATTAGGATAGTAGCAGAGTCGAGATAAGCTTCCAGTAAAAATCTACTCTTTGACCACGTTTCAGATTACGTTGTGTGTTTCATCGCTAAGGCTCTTTAGATAGATAGATGCATGAACGACGCGTAAACTCGTTTCTCTTACCCTCTCGCTCGCCCTCTCTCTCTCTTCACCCCCTCCCCCTCTCGCCCCCTCCTTCACCCTTCTCGCCCCCCCTGCCGCCGCCCGTTGTCTCTGAGGCTTTTGTTCTTACGTAAGAAATCAATAAGGAAACGGTGGTGGTGGTGGTGTTTGTGGTGGTAGTGGTGGTGGTGTGGTGGTGGTGGTTGTGGTAATGATGGTGGTGGTGATGGTTGTAATGATGGTGGTGGTGGCGGTGCTAATGGGGGGGCGGTGGTGGTGGTGGTGATGGTGGTGGTGGTGATGGTGGTGGTGGTGGTGGTGGTGAACGTGGTGGTGGTGGTTGTGGTAATGGTGGTGGTGGTGGTGGCGGCGGCGGCGGCGGCGGCGGCGGTGGTGGTGGTGGTGGTGGTGGTGGTGGTAATGGTGGTGGTGGTGGTGGTGGTGGTGGTAATGGTGGTGGTGGTGGTTTTGGTGGTCTGAACGGCAAGTAAATACTATCTATGGTGAATATCCAGATTACTGATATAAGAACTGTTTCTTGTCAAATGGAAGATTAAACATTCGTAATTATGATATATCATGGTTGCCGCTGTTGTTGTTGTCGTTGTTGTTGTTGTTGTCATCGTCGCCGACATCGTTGTTGTTGTTTTGCCCAAAGTCAACCCGGATCATAAGACGAAAAACAGAACAAAACGCCAAGGACCAGAGGCCTTCCAGACATCCCGTGACCATCTCTCCTTTTAGGAAATATATCAAGGACACTAGATTACGTAACGTGTGTCTTTCCAACTTTTTTAAGAGCGAAAGTGTGGCTTGAGGGAGATTTTGCTGTTATTTCTAGCATGACTAGCTTCCACCTTGCAGCTTCCACTTTTCCTAATTGGCGGCTTAGTGACATATCGGAATAAAATGTGGAGGCGGCTTCTTTGAATTGTTTACAACCATTCTTGTTGTGGCATTTTAATGTCCCTTTGTAAGTAGATAGACACATACATTATACAGCTTCCCTGGCAGCGAACAGTCGTTTACTGGTAAGAAACACAGACAATAAAATGAAACATATAGAGGAAGAACAAAAACAAAAACAAAAACGAGAAGGGTAATATTTTGCCAGTGGTGTGTGACTGGATGTGCTAAACATGTTTCACACACGGCCGTGTAACTATAAGCACCGTGGCTCTGTATCAAATAGAATAACGTGGTATGGTATAACTTAATTGTTTATAGAAAAGGAGAAGAGAAAAAAAAAGACAAAAAAAGGAAGGAGGAGGAGGAGAGAAGAAAGGAAGAAAGAGAAGTGAAGAAGAGGAGAAGAAGGAGGAGGAGGAGAGATAGAGCGACAAAGAATTCGAACGATAAATATGAATATGCAATGTAAACTGAACACTTTTAATCCAACAAAGATCAGACTTTCTCTCGGGGCGAAGACAGGAAGAACGTGTCACAGCGAAATAAAGCGAATTTGGGTCAAGAGAGTGAGATGGTCGAATATAAAAGACATTCAGGAAATTGACTGAGCGTCAGTGCTAAAATACCAATATTCATCTGTCAATTTGTTTTCACTGTGACCAGCTCAGTTTAATAATCTTTTATTCCTGTCCCATAATGTTGTCATTAGCGTAGTTCCATAGCAGCATGTCTGTCTGTCTGTCGGCTGCTGGTTGAGAGAAGAAGGCAAAGCGCTTTTCACTAACAACAACAACGGTCTTCAGTCGTTGCAAGAAACTATTTTATCTGATTCATCCGTTACAAAAGGGACAGTTCTATATTTGGCATTTAACTTCCACTGAAAATTTCTTATTAATAATTCCAAATAAATATTTTAAAATCAACAAAATTTTGTCGTTATCATTGTTGTTTTGTTTGTTTTTGTTTCTTTATTCAAAATTAATTAAAAACAACACAAAAAATTAACATGGCGTAAGCGTTTTTATGAGAAATTATTTCAAATAAATAAAATTGTTCGTCTTGCATTTAATTTATATATAACACAGACAGAAAAACAAGCATTTAGATTAAATTGCTACAATGTTCAGTCAGTTTCTTCGAACAGAACATAGGCAGCCGACAATCTCCCTTCCATTGTAACTCCCTACTTCCTCTCTCTATCGCTCTCCCTTTAATCTCCTCCCTTTCTCTCTTTCTTCCTCTTTCCAATATTTCCTCTCCCTTCATTATCCCTTGAGTCAAATTGCCTAAGCAAGGCAGACACTTATTTGACTATCTACTGCAGACATTTTCTCCAACCTTGCATAGTAGCTTTGTGCTTGGTCTACTCTGTGAAACTTGCTGAAGCGGGCGAGGTAGTCGGTGGGGGAGGGGAACGACCATGTAAGGCTTTTTAATTTTGGAAAAGCTTAAGTTTTAAATACTTCTCCAGGTTTGAATTAATATATTTCGTCATACCTAGAACATGCATGTAAAATAAAATAAAATAAATTCAAATAATTAATTAATTAATTACTAAAAGAACATTGCAATATACTAAGTTAACGGACTTGACTAAAATTCCATCATTATATCTGGGACACCATGTGTCTATTATAAGTGTGTGTGCATGTGTGTGTGTATGTATGTGTGCGTGTATGCGTGCTTGCATGTGTGTGTATGTGCATGTGTGTGCATGTGTGTGAATGTGTGTGCATGTGTGTGAATGTGTGTGCATGTGTGTGCATGTGTGTGAATGTGTGTGAATGTGTGTGCATGTGTGTGTACACCTATGTATGAGTGTTTGAGTGTGCATGCGCGTGCATGTGTGTGCGTATGCGTGCATGTGTGCGCGTGTGTGCGTGCATCTACATGTGTGTATGTGTGTATGTGTGTGTGTGTGCGTGCATGTGCATGTGTGTGCATGAGCGCGTGCGTGTGCATGTGTGTGTATGTGCGCATGTGTGCGCGTGCATGTGCATGTGCATGTGCGTGCATGTGCGCATGTGTGCGCGTGGACGTGTGCGTGTTTGTATGTGTGCCTGTGTGCACGCGTGTGCGTACGTGTGTGCAAGCGCGTCTATGCGCGTACATGTGTGTGCGTGTGCACGTGTGCGTGTACCTATGTACGAATGTTCGAGCGTGCGTGCGTGCATATGTATATAAATGTGCATATGTATATAAATGTGCATATGTATATAAATGTACATGTGAACATGTGCGTGTGTGTGCGCGTGTGCATGTGAGCACGCGCGCGCGCGTGTGTGTGTGTATCTACAGATATCTAAATGCTCTACCCTAAGAGACTGACGTTACAAACGCAGCACATGTCTATCTATTCTTTCGCATATTCTTTTCGAAATTTAAGTTATTCCATAGTTTCTCCTCAAAACCTTATCTGCATTACAATCGATGCACTAGGCTGACGTATCCACTAGCCAGCATTCTCATCTCACACATCCCAACTCCACTGTCTGGCTTTTGTATAGATAGGCCAACTATAAATTTTGTATAAAGACAATACTTACTATTCATATTATTCCCCGTCTGCCTGGCTGGCTGGTTGGCTGGCAGGCAGGCTGGGTGCATGTGTGTGTGTGTGTGTGTGTGAGAGAGAGAGAGAGAGAGAGAGAGAGAGAGCATGCACGCGCGCGTATGTGTATGTGTGTCCGTGTGTATGTATGTATACATGCATATACATATATATATATATATATATATATATATGTATATATATATTCTTTTATTCTTTTATTTGTTTCAGTCATTTGACTGAGGCTATGCTGGAGCACCGCCTTTAGTCGAGCAAATCGACCCCAGGACTTATTCTTTGTAAGCCTAGTACTTATTCTATCGGTCTCTTTTGCCGAACCGCTAAGTTACGGGGACATAAACACACCAGTATTGGTTGTCAAGCGATGTTGGGGGACACACACTCAGACACACAACCACATACATATACATATATAGATATATACGACGGGCTTCTTTCAGTTTCCGTCTACCAAGTCTACTCACAAGGCTTTGGTCGGCCCGAGGCAATAATAGAAGACATTTGCCCACAGTGCCACGCAGCGGGACTGAACCCGGACACATGTGGTTGGTAAGCAAGCTACTTACCACACAGCCACTTCTATGTGTCTGTGTGTGTGTGTGTGTATACGGTTTACACACACTCACACATATAGAAAATTTACAATATAACATCACACATTATAAAGTAATTCCGTTCTCTCACTCTCTTCTTAGTTCATACGAAGCAAGTGAGCGCACATACACAGACACGCACATGCACACGCGCACATACTGAGACGACACACACGCACACATGCATGTATGTATAGTGTAAGTATATATGTATATATATATATATTTATATCACCGTCACCGTGACCGACCAGGCTATCAGATGTTGCTACACATCGCTGATCACAATGCGCTTTGCATTGTTTTAGCCTTCAAATGACACCACCCCGCTGGCTAAGCGAGCAGGCCAATATATATATATATATATATATATATATATATTATATATATATATATATATATAAATATCTGTGTGTGTGTACATACACACACATGTATTGATGCTTCTAGCAATGCTCTTGGTGGCAAAGTTGAGGATGAGGGTTCCATAAAAATACAAAGTGAAGTGAACTTGAAATCAACGTCTGCGAAGCTGAGTGGAGGCTCCAACAGATCAAGCGGCTCCAATAGATCGATCGGCTCCAATCCTCTTGGTTTCCCTGTCATTAGATTCAGTTCGATTGATTTTTGTGTTTCAGTATACGTTTTGAGGTGCACAGGTGTCTTCGTTCTGTGGACGAGAGCACTAATTTGATGAGGTTTTCAGCAATCGGAGAACAAAGACGAGAACAAGTGACTAACGACAGGAAGGTCTTTGCCAAGAAGCAACAAGAAAGCGGCGAATGCCTCTGCTTCAGTCGTCCAACTTTTGGACAAATCCAGCAAGGTTGTTTTGGGAGCAGTTGCCTGTTTGGGCAGCCTTATTGAAGGTTCACCCTACTTACTCTAGACTGGGTAAGAGGTAGAAAAAAGAGTCCTGAAAATAGCCTGTGTCGTCTCATCTTGTGTAGAAAGCCACATCCGGAGGTTCACTATCGTGCGATTGAAATATATCAAGTAGCAAAACTATGATGGAGAACTCAAAGACAAATAGCTAGATGGGGGTAAGGGAAAAAGAGGGGTAGGGAAAACTACTTTTGTTGTTCGTAAACTGCAGAAATTTGATTTTGACGTCGTTGCTTGGAGTGGAACCCTCAGGGCTGAAGTAGAGTAGCTGAAAGAATGTGCAAAGTCAACATTTTTTTTCTTTTTCTATAAAGGAATTGACTGAACAGTCAACGATCTTTTGAGTATGTTTTTCTGAGCCAGCTTATTTCTAAAGCTGGTAGAACAATCCATGGGTTAAAACAAACATCATGTAGCTCTGCAAATCCAGTTCGTCAAGAACCAACACACCACCATCACCACCACCACCACCACCACCTGAAGATAAATTAATGTGAGCAATGCCCAACTTAAACATTTTTCTTTCACTAACATCAACAAGATCATTTTCTTAAGGAGGCTTCAATATCAGAGTCGACAAAGATCACAAAGATCAAGACTTCTTCCAGGATGGTTGATCTGCCATAGTTCTCCCGCTTCTCTTTAACAAGTCCTCCTGCATTTATGGTCTTCTTGAAACATCAAGCTCCAAGTGTACATCGAATAGTTACTTTCCAGTTCGACTTCTTCTGGTGTTCACGTTATGACAGTCTTTGCCTATCAAAGTGTTGGCAGCAACAAACTACAACTTACCAGGAGAAACAAACTCGGCAGCACAATGTTTTAAACAGCGGCTGAAATTTGCTTAGCAGAAGAATTTCTTCAGTTGTAATTCTATCTCGCCAGGTGATTTTGGAGGTCTTTCGTTGACATCGTTGATGGAATTTATCATCAAAGTAAGAGATAGTAAAGCCAGCGCTAATAGAAAAATTCTACATATCAAATGTGCTGAACACAACCTAATGATGGTAAACAATCTAATTGACCAGAGGCGCAAAGATTCCCAGCAACATCCAAGCCCCAAGGAATGATACATAATCGACTATACCATCTTACGATCTCTGACCAACAAGACGTACTGAAAACAGGAAACATTATTAGTGTCTACTAGTGTTGTTTAGAACGTTACCTCTTCTCATCGATTATGAGAATGAAGATTTGGACAAAAAGAAAAATCAGACTCGAAGCACTATCAAGATGTTCAATGTTGAATACCTCAAGACATCAACCATGTACAGAAATTTCAAAAAATCTTCAACGGCAACTGCGAAAGCATGTCCAGCGAAACGAAGAAGGACACTGAAATCTACTGTCTACTGAAGAGAGAGCGCTATAATCACATCCTTGCGGGGTTACAATTAGGTTCCAGGAAAAAAAAAGCATCTTGATTGGTTGGGTGATAATTATAGACAGCTCCGACAAAAAGAAAAAAAGGTTTCGTCTCCTTATATTTGACTAACCTTCAACAACCGAAAGAGAAACGCTATCAGGAATAGAATGCTGCTGCCCAAAATTTTAATCAAAACCTGAAAAACAATGGTGGAGGGAAAAGCTCGGGAAAACTAACAATTAGCAAATGCTAACGACATTCTACTCTTTTCCAATGTTAAAGTAGTTTTTAGGTCCATCCACTCAAAATCAAAACCTTCTAAGAAACAAACATGGTTCGACCATTCCGAAGAACATTGTCGACATGAATCCTATAAAGAGGGAGCGCTTTGAAAGAAAATTTAAACCATATAATGTTATTTATCTGGAGTATGATTAAGAACATCCTTGAACATCCTAAAACATACTACAACACAGCCACGTAGTCAGCCGATTGCAACTGGGGGTGCTGAACAGGGGTACGGACAAAAGCCCCTACTTAAAGTATGAAAGTGGACAAAAGTCCCATGCTTATATTTTTCGGTTATTTTTTTCGCCTTTTTTTTCACATTTCTTGACGCCTAGCCTGGTCAAAATTTCTGATATATTTCGTTTTTATTTTCATTTTACTTGTTGTAATCATTAAATTGAGGCCATGCTGGGGCATCACCTCGAAAAATTTTTAGTCGAATGTATCGACTCCAATATTTTTTTTAATGATTATCAACTAGCACATAGTTAAGCCTAAAAGGTCTTTCCACATGTTAGAGATAACAGCCAAATCTTTAAACATTATTTTTATATAATTTCAAATAAACAAAAACAGAAACCGCGTTGTGAAAAACAAAAACAAAACACTTTCATACTTTAACTGTGGGGGTTTGTTTGAGGGGCTTTTGTCTTTGGGGGCTTTTTTCCTAAGGGTCTTTTGTATTACACTCGCTGAACAGAACTCTAAAAACCGTACTGTTTATAAAATGTGATTATGTCTCTGTTGTGTGGAAATAGAACACCCCCAAGGTAGAACGGATGGATTAGTCCACCAGAATAAATATGGTGGAGTAATGCCAATGGGTTCGACAGCTCATGAGCAATGTGTCGATTCGGGAGTTCGAGTAGTACAGGTGAGCGGACAAACATCTAGTACTATCTCTTAAGCGGACTTAATGTATCATTTTATTATGTCGTACGAGAACTGTACGACACAAGTCTCTCAAAAAAATTCAGAACACGAAATAAACTCAGGTTACATTTATTTAATACAACTGAAATCTACAGCAACGCAAGGCAAAAAATTTAAGAAAATCTTCCTTGTCTATACTTGATTTGTATTTATTAAGGGAAGCAAGTATCACGAGGTTTGATTTTCGTTAGTGCTTCACATTTCATCGAAAGGGTGTCATAATTCGAGTCAGCGTCGAAAACGATGATTCACATGTAGCTGTGCTAGATTCAAATGTTAATGCTGTACCATACAAAAGATAAACATTTGGAAAGGCATCCTGTACAATACGTAAAGATCCAAAAATATAAAGCAATGTCATCATATTCTGTTGGGAAATGTAAGCTTTAGCCACAGTAAGTTCAGAAAGTAAGGCCGATTTATCGCAATTAACTAAATTGCTCAAAGGTTTTAAAGCACCAAAATCTAAAAATGTCTCGGACGTTGGTAGTAGACTTGACAATGAAGAATATATACTATCGTTTTGCTCTGAAAATCTATTATCTGCTCTCCCAAGCTTTCGTTGATGATCGCGAAATAAATTTTGCGGTGAAAAGTTATTCAATCATCTGGACTAGTAGAATGAAACTCGATTAAAAAATAAAAAAGGAAAGAAAAAAGGAAAAAAGGAAAACTCAGCATAAAATATTCTCTATAGCATCTTCACGATCTGCTAGAGTGTCCTCTCCGTGATACTCTTTTACTTGTTTCAGTGATTTGACCGTGGTCATGCTAGAGCACCGCCTTTTGTCGAGCAAATCGACACCAGAACTTATTCTTTGTAAGCCTAGTATTTATTCTATCGGTCTCTTTTGCCGAACCGCTAAGTTACGTGGACGTAAACACACCAGCATCGGTTGTCAAGTGATGTTGCGGGGACAAACACAGACACACAAACATATATATATATAATATATATATATATATATATATATATATATATATGCATATATACGACGGGCTTCTTTCAGTTTCCGTCTACCAAATCCACTCACAAGGCTTTGGTCGGCCCGAGGCTATAGTAAAAGACACTTGCCCAAGGTGCCACCCGGAACCATGTGGTTGGTAAGCAAGCTACTTACCACACAGTCACTCCTAAACCTTTTCCACGCTATTCAGTTAAAGAGAAGAAATTATTGAAATTAGTAATTTCTCATTTTACCGTATTTTAGACATCATTTTTTGAAACCTGAAAATTATCAAATTAAACATTAATGTGGGCTGGGGTGGGGTGGGGGAAATCAACTTGGAATCCAACAGAGAAAAGAATATTGATTGTTAAACACCAAAAATTATCTAGATATTTCAATAGCGACCTCAGCTACAATCGGATCAAATTTGTGGAAAAATTTCTTGAAAAATGAGGACCTGCCACCTATGTTTTAGACTCTTCCAACTTTAACAACAACAACTATGCTAACCAATTTTTACTCCTAAAGACGATGCAACAGTACAAAATAATGATGCAATACTTGCAATGGGATGATTTCAAACAGGGAGGAAGAAAATAACGAGAAATCAGAGATTACTCATTTTACCCCGGTTACTAATGGATGGATGGATGGATGGGTGGGTTAGGTCTGTAACTTAGCAGTAAAAATAACTTAGCGGTAAAAGAGTCCTGCAGTCGATTTGTTCGTCTAGACCAGGGGTTACCAAATTCTTTTCACAGCGGGCCAGATAACTGAGAGAATTACGAGCGCTGGCCAAATGACCATTTTGCTCATTACAGGGAATACGCAAAAGATAAAGACAAGCAATATATTTATTTACGAAAAAGTTTTCAAAGAAGGCGACGTTAGCAACGAGATAGTTATATCACATCCACCGCGCACATACCCGAATCTCACAAAAAATGTTAGTGAGATTTGTGAAACTGGTGTTTAGCTTTTAAGATATCATCAATATTTAGGCACAGGAGTGGCTGTGTGGTAAGTAGCTTGTTTACCAACCACATGGTTCCGAGTTCAGTCCCACTGCGTGGCATCTTGGGCAAGTGTCTTCTACTATAGCCTCGGGCCGACCAATGCCTTGTGAGTGGATTTGGTAGACGGAAACTGAAAAGAAGCCCGTCGTATATATATGTATATATATATATATATATTATATATATATATATATATGCGTGTGTGTTTGTGTGTCTGTGTTTGTTCCTCTAGCATTGCTTGACAACCGATGCTGGTGTGTTTATGTCCCCGTTACTTAGCGGTTCGGCAAAAGAGACCGATAGAATAAGTACTGGGCTTACAAAGAATAAGTCCCGGGGTCGAGTTGCTCGACTAAAGGCGGTGCTCCAGCATGGCCGCAGTCAAATGACTGAAACAAGTAAAAGAGAAAGAGAAAAGAGATTTGCTTAGGAATTGCTGCATCCAACCAAGAGAATTGCTTTCGAATATTGGTCAGTCAACCTCGTTCGATGTGCTGACTTCACATCATTCTTAATTGAAAATGTTTGCTGACAGACATAAGTTGGTCCAAGCACTGATGTCATATCAGAGGCAAATGAACTCTCATTGCAGGTACTTGCACAAAAATACAGTGCGGCGGCGGCGGCGGCGGGCCGGATGAACTGACCTTGCGGACCGGATCCGGCACGCGGCCCACATTTTGGCGACCCTGGTCCAGGTCCTCAGGGCAGAGCCCAGTATATATATATATAAGGAGAATTCCGTCGGTTACAACGACGAGGGTCCCAGCTGATACGATCAACAGAACAGCTTGCTCGTGAAATTAACGTGCAAGTGGCTGAGCACTCTGCAGACACGTGTACCCTTAACGTAGTTCTCGGGGAGATTCAGCGTGACACAAGCTGGTCCTTTGAAATACAGGTACTATTCATTTTTGCCAGCTGAGTGGACTGGAGCAATGTGAAATAAAGTGTCTTGCTCAAGGACACAACGCACCGCCTGGAATTGAATTTACAACCTTACGATTGTGAGCGGAATGCCCTAACCACTAAGCCACGCGCCTTCACACACACATGTAAGCATGTATTCTTTTGTTCTTTTATTCTTTTACTTGCTTCAGTCATTTGACTGCGGCCATGCTGGAGCACCACCTTTAGTCGAACCAATCGACCCAGGACTTATTCTTTGTAAGCCTAGTACCTATTCTATCGGTGTCTTTTGCCGAACCGTTAAGTTAGAGACGTAAACACACCAACGTCAGTTGTTAAGCGATGGTGGGGGACAAACACAGACACACAAATGTATACATACACATGCACACACACACACACACACACACACACACACACACACACATATATAATATATGTATGTATGTATGTATGTATGTATGTATGTATGTACGTATGTATGTATGTATGTATGTACGTATGTATGTATATAAGTCGGGGCTCTTTCAGTCTCCGTCTACCAAATCCACTCACAAGGTATTGGAGGTGCCACGCGTTAGGACTGAATCCGGAACCATATACTATTCAAAGTTGTATCCCAGCATGGCCGCAGCCTAATGACTGAAACTAGTAACAGATTAAAAAAAATTATATATCATTTTACTTGTTTCAGTATTTCGACTGTGGCCATTCTGGGGCACCGGCTTGAAGAAATTTTAGTCGAATGAATCGATCCCAGTGCTTAATTTTTTAAAGCCTAATACTTATTATATTGTTCTCTCTTGCCGAACAGCTAAGTTACCAAGACGTAAACACACCAACACCGGTTGTCCAGCGGTGGTAGGGTACAAACACAGACACAAGGACACACACACGGATCTCTCTCTCTCTCTTTCTCTCTCTCTCTCTCTTTCACTCTCTCTCTCTCTCTCTCTCTCTATATATATATATATATATATATAGAGAGAGAGAGAGAGAGAGAAAGAGAGAGAGAGAGAGAGAGGGAGAGAGAGAATGAGAGAAAGAGACAGACAGACAGATACAACGGGCTTCTTTCAGTTTCTACACAGTTTTTTTTATTTCTTTTACTGCCCCAAGGAGCTAAACATAGAGGGGACAAACAAGGACAAACAAAGGGATTAAGTCGATTACATCGACCCCAGTGCGTAAGTGGTACTTAATTTGATCGACCCCGAAAGGATGAAAGGCTAAGTCGACCTCGGCGAAATTTGAACTCAGAACGTAGCGGCAGACAAAATACCTATTTCTTTACTGCCCACAAGGGGCTAAACACAGAAGCAACAAACAAGGACAGACAAACGGATTAAGTCGATTATATCGACCCCAGTGTGTAACTGGTACTTATTTAATCGACCCTGAAAGAATGAAAGGCAAAGTCGACCTCGGCTGAATTTGAACTCAGAACCTAACGGCAGACGAAATACGGCTACGCATTTCGCCCGGCGTGCTAACGTTTCTGCCAGCTCACCACCTAAACAATGTATATATATATACAGTTTCTGTCAACCAGATTCACTCACAAGACATTGGCCGGCTTGGGTGCTACAGTAAAAGATACTTGGCAAGGATGCCGCGTATTTGGACGAAACTTCCAAATCTTGTTGTTGCAAAGTGATATTCTTAATCACACAATTATTACTATCGTTGGTGAAAATCATTGAAGAACTTCCAGATAAAACATTTTCACTGGAAATCACAGCCAAAGTCTCCCTCATATCGTCAGGGAAAGATAGGGTAGATATTGTAGTCCACGATGCACGTTGGTTTCTTTAAGTACGGTATTTAAGTACGGTAGAATAGTTTCATACGGGAAATGAAATTGCATCATAAAAAAATTATGAACACAGAAATATTTGTTTGTTTAAAATGATTTGTAAATATGCAGTTTCAGGGTGGTCGTTGATCATTAGTTTTATTTGTGTTCGGAATTGTTTTGGGATAAAACAACTATTGTACTGCTGATTACACACACACACACACACACACACACACACACACACACACACACACACACACACACACACGCACGCACACACACACACATACACACATATACATGCAAGCATATACCAGTGTATGTATATATATATGCATGAGTATATATATATATATATATATATAATATGTGAGTATTTATGTATATTATATATACACACACACACACATCCATGCGTATATGTATATGTGTGTATACATATATTTATAGATAGATAGATAGATAGATAGATAGATAGATAGGTAATGAATAGTAGTACCCACACTTCCGCGTGGCATGCTTGAACAATCGTGAAGATCTCTTCACATGAAACCATTGGTAGCCTTGTCAACCCACAAAGTATATGTATGTGTGTGTGTGTGTGTGCGTGTGTGTATGCCTGAGTATATGTGGGTGTATGTGTATACGTTTATTTGTGTGTCTATCTGTGTGTGTATGTGTATGTGTTTTTGTGCCTGTATTTCTCCCTCGCCCACCGTATGACAGTCGGCGCTTGTTTGTTTACGTCCTCATAACTTAGGTGTTCGACAAATCAGTCGAACTTAACTGTTCGTAACTTAGCTATTCGACAAATCAAATCTTAGCTGTTCGCAAGTTAGCTATTCGACAAATCAGTCCGATATAATAAGTTAGCAGACATTTTTTAAAGTCTAAAATTCCTTCGACGAGGTGGGGCCCCATAATTCAGACAAGTAACAGATAAAACATGAAATATACTAAATTCCCCCCGATTACTCGTGTATAATATTGTACATCAACAGAGTATTTCTTTCATCGTTACATCAGTTACTGCACCATGGTCAAGGTTTATCCAATTTGGTCAAGACTGATGGTTCATGGTCTCAAAAATTTGTCTTATGAAGAAAGGCTGAGGACGCTCGACCTTTATTCTCTAGAAAAACGCCGCCGCCGTGGTGATCTCATTCTCGCTCACAACATCATAAGCGGAAAGTGTAACCTCTCGAAAAAGCTGTTCTTCACTCCTGCTCCAGAGTGTCGGCTGCGAGGTCATTCCGAAAAGCTCTACCTGCGACGATTTCATCTCAATCGAAGGAGAGGAGCTTTCTCCGTCCGGGTTGCGGATCCGTGGAACAAGCTGCCAGACGAGATAGTGAAGATGCCGACGACCGCTTTGTTCAAAGTCTCCCTTGACCTCAAGTGGCCTGAACGCTTTACATGAACACCACCCTGTACTTAATTCCATGTCCCCCTACATGGCCTTGCTATTTGCTTTTGAGCCAAAAATTAACTAACTAACTAACATGTCCGCAGTTATCTCCTGTACCTACCGCTATGGTTAAAATGATATTCAATGAGCTCGTAGTTTTCTCTTTTCCTCGTATCATAATAATTTCTAATTAGAATTTTTTCATTATACTTTATGGTCACCAATATTTAAATATATTAACACTACTCAAATTTTGATTTATAGTTAAGCTCATTTGGCCTGCTCAGACATTTCAAAGAAATCTCTTGGTATTGGGCACATCGTAAGAAAAGTAACGGTTTTTGAACAGTTGACGGACAGGCAATAGGGTAGGGTGACAGCCTAAACGAATCCGCCAGTTACGATTAATTTTAACGCATGTAACACGAATTTGAACGCAAGTTCACTCCAGTGTTGCGAAGCACCTCATTCCAATTTTGGAAATGGAAATGAATTTTAAAATGGAAAAGCATAAACCATTAAAGAGGAAGTGCTTTAGTTAATTAAAAAGAGCGCCCAACCCCGCATAAACAACTTAAAAAATAATATAAAAGGGTGTGTGTGTGTGTGTTGTGTGTGTATTTATATGCATATGTATGTACTACGTATGTTCGTATGTATGTATGTATATACATACATATGTATGTATGTATATATATTATACATGCATATATATATATATATATATAATATATATATATTATATATATTATGTTTGTATATATATATAGAGATATATATATATATATATATGTACATATACATACCTACATAAGCGTGTATATATATATATATGTGTGTGTATGTATAAATATTATATATGTATGT
>NC_043011.1:32507458-32546637 GCF_006345805.1 Octopus sinensis | reverse complement strand
CACCACCACCATCACTATTACTGTCAACATCTATCACCAACACTCGTCGCCACCACTACTTTAACAACCACTTCTACCACTGCTACTACTATTGCTACTACTACTACTACTACTACAACTACCAACACCAGTTCCACCGCCACTAACACCACTACAAATACCGCTGTGGCAACTGTATCACACACCACCACCCGGCCACACCATCACTACCATCACTGTTGTCAACACCACTGAAAACCACCAACTCCTCCGTCGCCATCTTCAACCAACCCCACAAACGCCACCGCCATTTTCATCGCCACACTAACACTATCATCAACATCACCACCACCACAACCACCAATACCATTACCAACAACAACAACAACAAACCCAACTTCATCACCACTACTACCACCACCACCACCACCACTAACACCAATACCAACAAAAACCAATACTACCACCAACACTACAACCGCCAACACTGCCACCACCACCACCAACAACAACAACAACAACAACAGCCTTGTCACCCCGGCCACCAACTCTATCACCATTGTCATCATCACCACTCTCACCACCACCACCACCACCAACACCACCACCAACACTACCTCCAGTGCCATCATCATCATCAGCATCATCATCATCATCATCATCATCATCATCATCGCAGTCGCCAACACCACCACCAGCAGTACTACCCTCACTCCACTACGGCATCACCACCTATTCCTGTTACCCTTTCTCTTCCTCCTCCTCCTCCACCTCCTTATCATCCTCATCCTCGTCCTCATTCCTATATTCTTCCTCTTCCTCCTCTGCCCTCTTCCTCGTCCTCTTCGCACCAAACCTGTCTATCGCGTTTTTCCCGCCACCCTCTCTTTCTGTCGAGTAGATCGCTATTATTAACTACGTCGGTGAATTTAAAACCTACCACTTAAAGTTGTTGTTGTCGTTGTTGCGGTTGTTGTTGTTGTTTAAAAAGGTTGGAGTGACAAATTTAGTTGTTTTGTTGAGGAAGGACGGGAAGCGGATGATACAGGTAGAAGATTATTGTACCGGACTCGGGATCAAATCCGAGTAGAGGACTGAGGAGAACCATCGAGGGGCGACTTCGCGTAAGAGACAGCAGTAAAGGAGGGACATGGGGTGGTGATGTTGAGGGGGGGAGGGGTGTTGGAGGGTTTATATTGTTGTATATTATATATATATATATATATATATATTATATATATATATATATATATATATATATGTATATATATATATAATATATAGGAATTTTTTATATGTTTGTATATATATAAACATACATAGATGCAGACATACATACATATATATATATATATATATATATATATATATATATATATATATGTAATATTTATATATATGTATGTATGTATGTGTGTGTGTGTGTGTGCGTATATTTGTGTCTGTGTTTGTCCCCCCCCCTAACATCGCTTGACAACCGATGCTGGTGTGTTTACGTCCTCGTAACTTGGCGGTTCGGCGAAAGAGACCGATAGAATAAGTACTAAGATTACAAAGAATAAGTCCTGGGGTCGATTTGCTCGACTGAAAGGTGGTGCTCCATCATGGCCACGGTCAAATGACTGAAACAAGTGAAAAAAGAGATATATATAATATGAATATATATTCTTTTATTCTTTTATCTGTTTCAGTCATTTGACTGCGGCCATGCTGGAGCATCGCTTTTAATAGAACAAATCGACCCCAGAACTTACTCTTTGTAAGCCTAGTACTTATTTTATCGGTCTCTTTTTTCCGAACCGCTGATTTACGCGGACATAAACACACCAACATCGGTTGTCAAGCGATGTTGGGGGAAAAACACAGACACACAACGTATACACATGTACACATGTATATATACGACGGTCTTCCTTAGTTTCCGTCTACCAAATCTACTCACAAGGCTTTGCTCGGCCCGAGACTACAGTAGAAGACACTTGCCCAAGATGCTACGCAGTGGGACTGAGCCCGGAACTATGAAGTTGGTATGCAAGCTACTTAGCACACAGACACTCCTGCTATAGTCGAACAAAGGATGAAAGGCAAAATCCGAACTCGGCGGATTTTGAACTCAGAATGTAAAGAAAGACAAAATGCCGCAAATCATTTTTAACCGGCGTGCGAAAGATTCTCCCAGCTCGCCGCTTTAAAGACCTTGTATAATTCAACTCCAGAAGAAGGTAACGTGGTCGAATCGATAGAGCGTCGGACAAAATGCTTTACGTTGTATCTTCTCGCTCTTTAAGGACTGGGTTCGAATCCTGCTGAGATCAGTTTTGAGTTTTATTCTTCTGGATTCAATAAAATAAAGTTGTTGTTGACAAACAACGGCAGTAATTTTATTCAGCTGAATAATCGTCATTCATTGGTTGAAATTACCGAAATACGACAACTTTAACGTAAAATAACGTCCTAAATATAAGCTTTTCTCAAAAACGCTAAGAGTAAAAGATGTTTTATATGACACATTCTACCAGTGTCCGAAGCTTGAAAGTGTTTAGCTACAAAAAATTATTTTTTAAATCTGTAGGTCAAAAGGTAAAAGTCCGGAAATTTATTATTTAGTTTCAATCTTTTCTCTGTCCAAATCTCTCTCTCTCTCTCTCTCTCTCTCTCTCTCTCTCTCTCTCTCTCACACACACACACACGCACACACACACACTCACTCACTCTTTCAGGGTCAAAGAATGAACGTTCATATTGTGGTCATATCAACACTTTTGCCATTATTCATTGGTTCAGTGGACACAATTGTAGGCACTCAAGGTGCATACGAGTGAAAACGCGAGGGCCCTGGAAGAAGCAGTACTATAAGGAGTAGTACTGACTAGGCAGAAACTGGAGATTGATCAACCCCGGCCGGGTCGAGCTGGCGAGGGCGGCTGATGTTTGAAAGACCCGTTCCGAAACATCTAATAACCATAGAAGAAATCATTGATGTACGTTCAGGATGATGTATGGACAAAAAAATTTTAGCCCTCAATGAACGGAAAACTCTCGGGACGCAATTTTAATCTCTAGTTGAAACCATTGCGAATCTGATGTTCATTTGTTTAATGCCGCCACGGATGGTCCCAAGCCCGGCTGCAAAAGGAGAAGGGTGGTTGTCCAGCTGAGGTAGCCAGAACCAGGAAACTGGGCGAACCAGACAAGAAACCGTAAAGATATTATCGGACGACATTGGGGAGCCAGGGTGCTGGTGAGAAACGGACGATTGGCCGGAGCAAGCATCTTTTCATGTCGAAGACTGGAATTCATGTGGTTTTCTGGAACATTCCAACTGGACCTCGAGCATGCTAAGGCCAGCGCCGTAGATCGGAAAACGTGGAATAGCATCATCACCAGAGTCCAACATATAGTGGCACTCACAGCGGTATATTGGTTGTGAAGGAATTTTACTACTACTACTACTACTACTACTACTACTACTACTACTACTACTACTACTACTACTACAATAACTACTACTACTATTCTTGTTATATTCTCCCCAAAATAAGCAACACATAACATCACCAATACTACATGAATTCGGAAAGAGATTTGAATGACTGGGGAACTTAGAACGTTCGAGTAATTAACGTGGCATTGTTAGTGTTGTCCATCAGTTTCTGAGTTCGATTCCTATCGAAGTTGTTTTTTCAAGAATAAAATACGTGACTGTTATATAGTCTCAAACATGGGTGTGTGGTTAAGGATCTCGTTTTGCAACCACGTGCTTTTGGTTTCAGTCCCACAACTCAGCACTTTGAGCACATGTCTGCTACTGTAACTCCGATTCAACCAATGCCTTGTAAGAGAATTTTGTAGCTGGAAACTGTATGAGAGTCTTTCATATAAACATGTTTGTATTTGTCCCCTATCACCCTTTGATGATGTCTTGGTTTGTTTACGGCAAAAGAGACGGATAGAATTAGCACCAGGCTTAAGAATATGTAGTGCCGATGTTTTTTCGACTAAATCCTTTAAGATGGTACCCCAGAGATGACGAAATTGCGATTCATCGACTCACGGAAGATAGATTATACCAGCAGCATATAAAGACCCGTTCATATAAAAATAAAGAGGTCTTATATGGAGAGAGTATAAAGTATTGTCATAAGAGCTTTTGAATGTACTTTGTTTTAATTTAATTGATCGTTTGGAAATGCGTTTATGAAATTTGAAAAACAAATTGTTATAGTGTTGAACGTGTCGATAACATACTGTGTCATCTACGAACAAGTACGATGCTAGTTTTATGGCTTACGAATCGAGTATCGACTTTTGTTGTAGATGGATTCTTATCCAGTCACTGATCTTCATAACCAAAGAATTTGTTTTCGTTTCATGACGTTTAAAAAGATATCTTTGAAGAGAGGTGCTCAAATAAAGACGTAAGACTCAAAGTACTCGCTGAGCTGGATCCTGTATAAACGATAACAGACTAAATTAGGTGAAGAAACATGGAAACATTCTTTATCTTTCAGTGGATCTAGAATTAAACGTAAAGTATGCATCGTCGTCTCGTTACGCGTAAAAGTGTTTCTTGGTAAAGAAATGCTCAAATAAAGATATAAGGTTGAAAGCTCTCGTCGAGTTGGACATGGATACACTATAATAGTGTAAATGAAGAGAGGAAACGGGAAGATGTTCTTTACCTTTCAGGAAATTTTTCTTTTATCTTTTATTTTTTGTATTTTACTGGTTTCAGCCAGAAGCTGAGGCCATTCTGGAGCACCGGCTTTTAGTGCTATTGGATTTCTTTTCTGTATCATTTTTGGTGAAGCAGCGAGTTGGACGAAGCTGCTCTTCTTTGCGCCTTCTGCCGCGATGTGAGCTCATTTGGAATCTCAGATAAAAAATTGTCTATAAGTTCTTTAAAGACCTCCGTATCTACACCTCGCAGATTTCTGAGGTTGTATTGGTAGAATGTTAAATAGTTTACGACCATATCACTTTGAAAACATCGGTTCTCGTCCGATCACCGAAGTTAAGCAACATCGAGCCTAGTTAGTACTTAGATGGGTGACCGCTTGGGAAACCTAGGTGCTGTAAACGTCTTTCTAAATAGGTGTAGGAGTGGCTGTGTGGTAAGTAGCTTGCTTACGAACCACATGGTTCCGGGTTCAGTCCCACTGCGTGGCACCTGGGCAAGTGTCTTCTACTATAGCCTCGGGCCGACCAAAGCCTTGTGAGTGGATTTGGTAGATGTAAACTGAAAGAAGCCCGTCGTATATATATATATATATATATATATAATATATATATGTGTGTGTGTATGTGTGTGTGTGTGTTTGTGTGTGTGTGTGCGTGTGTGCGTACGTATGTGTGTTCGTGTGTCTGTGTTTGTCTCCCCCAACATCGCTTGACAACCGATGCTGGTGTGTTTACGTCCCTGTAACTTAGCGGTTCGGCAAAAGAGACCGATAGAATAAGTATTAGGCTTACGAAGAATAAGTCCTGGGGTCGTTTTGCTCGACTAAAAGGCGATGCTCCAGCATGGCCAGATTCAAAAAGACTGAAACAAGTAGAAGAGTAAAAGAGTAAAAGAGTTGTGAATCCTTGAAACCCAAGCTGTTACAATACTGGGTCCTTGTTCTAGTACCATGCATGTTATGATACAATGCAGTTCCGTCCAGTTCGAAACAGAACGCTTTCCCAATACGTCATCGAATATTAAAGACCAGGCAAGTTGATATTCTTAAAAGTGGGTGCATTATGTTTGAAAATGTGTGTATTTACGTTTGTGAAATCTCGTAGAAATTGCCATTGAGTTTATAGGCTTCGTAGTGTATGTATATGCTACATATTGTTTTTATTAATTTGATTAAATGTGTTGTGAAAGAAAGTACTTATGATTTTGCAGTATGATTTTAAACGTGAGGAATTCTGTTCGTTATTTTGTTTGGTACATTAATTTGTGTGGCTTTTCCTTTTTTAAACGTGGAATGAGAATTATCTTTTCTCAGAAATTTGCAATGCAAAATAAAATTTATATGCTACTAAACAAGATATCTATGTAAAGTGTGTGTAAATATATATATATTCATTATTGAACCGCGTAACAAGCAATTTGAAAAATATGTATTATCCACGTGACACTGCAATATTTTTTATAATTTGTTCCAGAACAATCCAGAGAAATATAATTATCACCCGTTTATAAGAGTCATCCCCTTGATTTGAAACCAGTTTGATAAGTGCCAATGCACGAAACTTTCAGCCCTTGAGTAACTCTGGAACCTCTGCTGATTATTAATGGTAATATATATATATATATGTATATATATATATATATATATATATATATATATATATATATATATATATATATAATATATAGATAGATAGATAGATAGATAGATAGATAGATAGATAGATAGATAGATAGATAGATATATATACAGTCTTGAAATCTATTTTCCTGTTTGCATCACCTAACACACACACACACATACATCATACATATATATATTTTTTACTTGTTTCAGTCATCTTAACTGCGGCCATGCTGGAGCACCACCTTTAGTCAAACAAATCGACCCCAGGACTTATTCTTTGAAGCCTAGTACTTGTAATTTGTGGGTCCATATATAAACTTTGTTTACTAGAAGAGGTACCTGTATTTATTGAAACTCTCAAGATTTGTATTTGGAATTTAAGTTATGAATATAACGAAATTGTTTCATTGTTAGTTTTTACTAACCTACAAACAAATATTTTATTTCAAAAATTTGCATGTGCATATATGGGGTCCACAGATGGTAAGATAGCTCTCAGGGGTCCACAAGAAAGATAAGGTTGGGAACCCGTGGATTACAACGTGGATAGGATGGGAAACCGTTAATGGTGGGATTCTTGTTCGAGTGATAGATTTCGCTAGCGTTTATCGACTTGGATTGATATTAACCTACTTTGGTATTGAACTCGTAGTTGCCTAAATTATATTATGCTGCAAATCTAGGTTATATCCGTGAACGTTGGGACTCACAGAGGAAATGACACTGCAGTAATACTTATGCAAAAAATATTTTATTTCTACTATTTATTCCGATGTTCCGGTTCTTTATGTTTAGAGTTCAAATTACCGCCAAGGTTGACTTCATCCTTTCAGGGTTGATAAATAAGTACCAGTTGCGAACTGGAGGCTGGTGTAATCAACTTAACCCCTCCTTCAAAATTGCTGGCCTTGTGCCTATAGTAGGAAAGATTATTATTATTGTTGTTATTGTAGTTGTGCCTATAGTAGAAAGATTCTGATTATTATTATTATTATTATTATTATTATTATTATTATAATTATTATTATTATTATTGTTGTTGTTGTTGTTGTTGTTGTTGTTGTTGTTGTTGTTGTTGTTATTATTATTATAATTATTATTATTATTATTATTATTATTATTATTATATTATTAAGGCAGTGATCAGGCAGAATCGTTAGCACGCCTGACAAATTGCTTAGCAATATTACGTCCATCTTTAACGTTCTAAGTTCCAATGACGTTACCTTTCATTCTTTTAAGGTCCATGAAATAAGTATCAGTTGCACACTGGTAACCCCGACCCCGAAATCCTAGGCCTTGTGCCTATATTAGAAAAGGTTATTATTAAGGTGCCGAGCTGGCAGAATCGTTAACACGTCGGACAAATTTCTTGACAGCATTTTTTCTGGTTCTTTATGTTTTCAGTTCAAATCCCTTTGAGATCGACTTTCCCTTTCGAGATTGGTAAAAACAAGTATTGGGATCGATGTATTGGCAACTAAAATTACTGGACTTGTGCCAAAACTTGAACCCCCTTTTATTAGTATCATTATCAAGGTGGTCAACTGGTGGCAGAATCGCTAGCGCGTCGGACAAACTGCTTAGCGGTATTTCTTCCGGCGAGCAGGCGGCGAGCTGGCAGAAACGTTACCACGCCGGGCGAAATGCGTAGCCGTATTTCGTCTGCCGTTACGTTCTGAGTTCAAATTCCACCGAGTTCGACTTTGCCTTTCATCCTTTCGAGGTCGATTAAATAAGTACCAGTTACGCACTGGGGTCGATATAATCGACTTAATCCGTCTGTCTGTCCTTGTTTGTCCCTGCTGTGTTTAGCCCCTTGTGGGTAGTAAAGAAATAGAAATAGGTATTTCGTCTTCCGCTACGTTCTAAGTTTAAATTCCGCCGAGGTCGACTTTGCCTTTCATCCTTTCGAGGTCGATTAAATAAGTACCAGTTACGCACTGGGGTCGACATAATCGACTTAATCCGTCTGTCTGTCCTTGTTTGTCCCCTCTGTGTTTAGCCCCTTGTGGGTAGTAAAGAAATAGAAATAGGTATTTCTTCCGGCGAGCAGGCGGCGAGCTGGCAGAAACGTTACCACGCCGGGCGAAATGCGTAGCCGTATTTCGTCTGCCATTACGTTCTGAGTTCAAATTCCGCCGAGGTCGACTTTGCCTTTCATCCTTTCGAGGTCGATTAAATAAGTACCAGTTACGCACTGGGGTCGATATAATCGACTTAATCCGTTTGTCTGTCCTTGCTTGTCCCCTCTATGTTTAGCCCCTTGTGGGTAATAAAGAAATAGGTATTTCTTCCGACTCCTCACGTTCGTAGTTCAAATACCACCAACGTTAATTTTGCCCTTTATCCTTTCGGGGTCGATAAAGTAAGCACTGGGGTCGATATAATTGACTTGCCCTTCCCCTGAAATGGCTGGTTTTATGGCAAAAATAGAAAGAATTATTTACTCTGACGACGAATTCAATCTCTTCCATTCTCTCATGTTAGGAAAACTGATGCAGCTCATCATCTGTTTCAGCTTCTACAGATTGGTTAGAGTGGAAAAACTTGGCAGCAGGAAATTTCCAGACATTAAAAAGAAAGATTTGAATGAAGTGCTTGAGACGGAGACTGGGAGACATTTTGGGATTAGCCAAGAACTGATCCTTAGTTTTAACTCTCAAGTTTATTTATATTTTCAAACTTAATAAACCATGGTGCAACATCCGTCCATATGAGAGGTCTCCTCAAGATGAATATAGAAATATAGAAATATTCGCCGCTATAATAAAACACCTACATTTAGTTGATTAATACAGCTCCTGTTGCTAACAATCATTTTTTTAATAAGCCAGTTGGCTGTTGCGACATCAGTGCCTGAAACGTCAGTGGAATTCTTCTATATATCCTTAGCAGTGAGATTTGGCTGGTGTACGGCTATCGGACGGCTCCGACGAAAGAGACGCAGTATGTCGAAACAACATGATCCGGCAGTTCCGGTGACCGTAGCAGACAATATTATATATATATATTATAATAATATATTTATATATATATATATATATATATATATATATATATATATATATATATACATATATATGTGCACCTTTTATGTACAATGCGTTTATATGTAGTGGATGCGTGGTAAGTAGCTTGCTTACCAACAACATAGTTCTGGGTTCGATCCTATTGCGTGGCACCTTGGGTAAATGCCTTCTATATAGCCTCAGGCTGACTAAAGCCTTATGAGTTGATTTGGTAGACGGAAGCTGTAAAAAGCCCGTCGTATATATATGTGTGTGTGTGTGTATGTGTGTATGTGTGCATGTTTGTGTGTCTGTGTTTGTCCCCACCACCACCACGATCGCTTGACAACCGATGCTGGTGTGTTAACGTCCGCGTAACTTAGCGGTTCGGTGAAGGAGACCGATAGAATAAGTACTAGGTTCACAAAGAATAAGTCCTCGGGATGATTTGTGCGACTAAAGGCAGTGCTCCAGCCTGCGCCTATAATTTCTATCTATTTCAAGTTTGTCAATTATTTGTCGTTAATTCTTGTTTAAAGCCCAATTCAGTCTTAATAACACAGGCCTATTATATTAAAGATGCTTCAGCCGTAGCCATCCTGTCTTTGTATTTTTCCATACAGTATTTCTATGATCACATTTTCCAAAGAATCTTTTTTTTTAAGTATCTCACACGTAATTTGGTAATTTGAAGGAGATTTAGGCACTATTTCTAGCAAGATGAATGGCTAAATAGATACTCCCTATTGCTTTGTTTGACTATTTTTTTCCATCACAATTTTATGGATATCGTATAAACCGACTGCTATTTAAACACACAAACACAAATATATATGTGTGTGTGTGTGTGTGTGTGTGTGTGTGTGTGTGTGTGTGTGTGTGTGTGTGTGTGTGTTGTGTGTGTGTGTGTGTAGTGTCTGTGTGGTAAGTAGCTTGCTTACCAGCCACATGGTTCCGGGTTCAGTCCCACTGCGTGGAATCTTCGGCACGTGTCTTCTACTGTAGCCTCGGGCCGACCAAAGCCTTGTAAGTGAATTAGGTAGATGGAAACTGAAAGAATCCCGTCATATATGTGTATGTGTGTGTATGTTTGCGTGTCTGTGTTTTCCACCCCACCCATCGCTTGACAACCAATGCTGATGTATTTACGTCACCTTAACTTAGCAGTTCGGCAAAAGAGTCCGATAGAATAAGCACTAGGCTTACAATGAATAGGTCCTGGGGTCGATTTGTTCGACTAAAGGCGGTGCTTCAGCATGGCCACAGTCAAGTGACTGAAACAAATAAAAGAATTAAAGAATAAAAGAATATATATATATGTATGTATGTATGTATGTATATATATATATATATATATATATATATATGTGTGTGTATATATATATATATATATATATATATATATATATATCACACACACACTCGCATACGTACATACAGGGTGCGATGGGCAAATTGTCACCCTTTTATATTTCTAATTTCGCGCATGCGCGTTGCCTGTTTTTGGTCATGTCGACTACACAGTATAGTAGGGTCAGTTGGGCACCATCTGTGAGAAAAAAACAGCACCATGACGCAGTTCACTCTGCTAGAAATTTGGAAACGATATGCTCCAGTACGAATATTTCATAGTCTTTGGGCGTCAGTCTGAGGACAGTGCAATCTGAAGACATGTACCGAGAGTGATAAAAATCAAACATCCAGTCAACATCATTGTGTTTGGAGTGATCACTAGTGATGGCGACGTTATGCCTCCATTCATGTTCCCACATGGCCTTAGACTCAACACGGAGGCCTACATTAAGTGCCCAGAGGAGGTAGTGCTGCCTTAGGTTAAGAGGGTGGCTGCTGGAAGACCCTATGTCTGGCAACAGGACTCTGCACCATGACACACAAGCAGGAGAACACAATCATGGCTGTCAGGCAATTTTTGCGCCCACATCACCCCTAGCATCTGGCTACCTAACTCTCCACACTACGGACCCCTTTATTATGTTTAGGGCGCAGTTGAGCGAGAGACCAGCAAAACTGCCTATAACACCAAAGATGAACTGAAGGCAAGGATTATGGCAGCATTCACCAACTTAAACAAGGAGTCCGTCCAGAAGAGTTGCAGGAGATTACGAAGGCGTCTGGAGACCGTGGTTGAAGCCAATGGCGATTTTATTAAGTAAATTTACTCTTTAATATTCCAATATATTTTTCTGTACTTCGGGTAAATATTTCTGTTAAAATGAGACGTCAGTGCTTTTTTGATTTTTACGTAATTTATTCACTGCACTCTGTATAAACTTTTATTCTTTTACTCTTTCACCTGCTTCAGTCACGCGACTGCGGCCATGCTGGAGCACCGCCTTTAGTCGAACAAATCGACCCCAGGACTTATTCTTTGTACGCCAAGTACTTATTCTATCGGTCTCGTTTGCCGAACAGCTAAGTTACGGGGACGTAAACACACTAGTATCGGTTGTCAAGCGATGTTGGGGGGAGGAAAAGCACATACCACACATACCCATATTATATATTATATAATATATATATATATATATATATATATATATACATAATATATATATACATATATATATATACATATATATATATATATATATATATACAACACATACATATACATATTACATATACATATACATATACATACGACGGGCTGCTCTCAGTTTCCGCCTACCAAATCCACTCACAAAGCTTTGGTCGGCCCGAGGTTTATTTATTGACCGTCGTTTTCTACAATTGACAATTGTTGTGAAATAGTTGGATTTATTCTTTAATTACCTTCAATTATAAAAATGTAAAAATATAAAATTGTAAAAATTACAAATAATACAATGTGAAAATCAGACTAATTTGGAATTTCATTGTTTAATATATTCTTATATACACGATCATACAAACTTGCATATATATATATATAGTGAGAATTTACAAAAAAAATAGACTAAGACTGGTGTGTAAACAACAAACTGATGTATTAGTTTAACGCTCGGGAAGTGAGAAAGTCTTTTACGTTTCGAGCCTACGCTCTCCGTCAGAAAAGAATACAGAAATAAACGGAGAGAGAAAATAATAAAGGTTTAGTGAATAGCGATATGTATATAGATATATATATGTGTGTGTGTGTATGTGTGTGTGCGTGTATATATATATATATAAATATATGTATATATAAACACCGGGCTTCCCATCAACCAAACTTACGAAGCTTTAGTCAGCTCGACTCGAGACTATTGTAGAAGACACTTGCCCACGATGTCACGCAATGACTAAACCCGGAGCCATGTTGTTCGAAAGCGAACTTCTTACCACACAGCCACGCCTGCGCCTATCCTCACAGCCACTTCAGTGAATCATTGATCGATCTTGGAGTGTCAAATTGACTAACATTGCTGTGGAACATTGATTAATCTTTCAGTCAAGTATTGACTGATTTGGCCTTGAAGTGACGAAATTATTGTGATCTTGCAGTGAACAATCGATTATTGTTACAGTGAAACATTCATTTGTATTCATGATGTTTCTTCGAGCTCATACATATATATATTTGTGTGTGTGTGTGTGTGTGTATGTCTGTGTGTGTGTGTGACGGTGAGGGTTTGGGTTTGTGTGTGTGTCTGTGTGTATCTTTGTGTTAGTCCCCCACTTGGTGTGTTGGTGTGTTGGTGTGTTTACGTCCCCATTACCTGGCTGCTCGACAAAGAGACAGAATAATTACCAAGATTAAAAAATGTACTGGGGGGAAATTTTTCAAGGTGGAGCCCCAGCAAGGCCGCTGTTTAATGACTGAAGCAAGTGAAAATAAAAGATACACACACCACACACATACATACATATATGTGTGTGTGTGTGTATTGGGTCATCCCATAAATAATGCGGATTTTGCAATTGCATGACCTAAAAGTCGGAGGGGGATAGGATAAACTACCTGCACCAACTTGCTGTAAAAGTAGGTAGTAATTTTACCTCGTCCTTATTCTTAGTGCAAGTTTTGAAGAGTGCTATATCATTTTAACAGTTATTTTTTTCAAAGCTATAATGGAAATGACAAAGGGGCATATTTAGCATATTTTGCTTTATGAGTTCAACAAAAGCAACAACGCAACGGAAAATGTGAGGAATATCAATGCAGTATATGGGGACCGGACAATAAGCGTAAACCAGTGTCAACGGTGGTTCCAGAAATTCCGAGCCAGAAGATGAACCTCGTCCTGGAAGATCCGTAGAGCTCGACGAAGACGTCTGGCAAACTCTGGTGGAACAAAATCCCATTGTAACTGTTGAAGAACTAACAGAGAAGCTTGGATTTAGTCATTCAACTATTCATCGACACCTGCGCTAGAAGAAAAACGACGATCTTTGCTTTGAAGACGAATGGTTTTCTTCCATCAGGATAATGCTCGGCCACATACAGCCATATACCCACTATGTGTGTATGTGTGTGTGTATGTGTGTGTGGTGTGTGTTGTGTGTATAAATCATGGTTTATAATCATTCAAAAGAAAGAAAGAAAACGGAGATATAATATTTAATAAAAATTTATTATCTGCAAAAATCAAACCTAGTCCCTTACAGCTGTTTCAATTCAGCCTAAATGATTAAATATCAATTATTACAATCATTATATTAGGCAAAATCTCTTCAGAGTTTCCTGTGATGATTCTAAGATACAGCACATTAAAAACCTAACGGTATATCATTTTTCTATCCCTCTGAAGAAATTTTGCGTAATATAATGATTTTGATATTTGCTATTTAATCTTTAGACTGAATTGAAACAGCTGTAAGGGCCTATGTTTGATTTTTGCAGATAATAAATTTTTATTAAATGCTATATTTTATTTTTCTTACTCTCTTTTGAATGATTATAAACCATGATTTATATATATGAACCTATTGTTTCATGAATATTATTATTCATAATAATATTTGGTATTGAACCATAAATTCATTAGATGATACCATCCATTAATGAGGCTAATTTAACCTCTAATTGAATATATATATATATATATATATATATATATATATATATATATATATACAATATTATATACTTATATTTATATATATACATGCACATATACATACAAACATGTGTGTGTATGTGTGTGCGTGTGCGTATGTATGTGTGTGCGCGTGCGATATGTTGTGTGTAGTTGTGTGTGTTTTGTGCAACAAAACATTTCTGTGTATTTTCCTTCTTTTTATCTATTTTAACTACAATTCACTGCGTGGAATTTTTTCTCAGCCTTTCCACATTATATATATATATGTGTGTGTGTGTGTGTGTGTATGTGTGTGTGTGTGTATGTGTGTGTGTGTGAATGTGTGTGTGTGTGTGTGTTATATATGTATGTATGTATTATGTGGATATGTCTTTGTATGTGACCCCCACCACCGATTAAGAACTGGCGGTTTTGGTTTCTTTACGCCCTTGTAAAACAGCGGGTCAGCAAAAAATACCGATAGAGAAGGTGCCAAACTTAAAAATAAGTACTGTCTTCAGGTCTGTGCCCCAGCATGGCTGCAATCGTTAGCATGCCGGGCAAAAATGCTTAGCGGCATTGCGGCATTTTGTCCGTCTCTACGTTCTGAGTTCAAATTCTGCTGAGGTCGACATTGCCGTTCATCCTTTCGGAGATCGATAAAATAAGTACCAATCGATTACTGCGATCGATGTAATCGACTTACCCCTGCCGTCGCAATTCGTTGGCTTTGTGTCAAAATTAGAAACCAACTGGTACTTATTTTACTAACTCCATAAGGATGAAAGGCAAAGTCGACCTCAACAGAATATGAACTCAGAACCCGAAGATGGACGAAATGCCGCTAAGCATTTTGCCAGCGTGCTAACAATTCTGCCGGCTCACCGCCCACAGAAGTAGTATAGTATAACTTTATTTATTTTACTTTAGTCCTTTGCTCCCTTAAGAGCTTGGGCTATCGACAATTTTTCCCCATGATTCTCGACTGTGGGTCCCTTTTATTCTGCATCTTTCCAGTTGGATTCCTATTTCCGTACAGCTTCCTTTCAGACGGATTTTGCTGTGCTGCGTCATATGTTTTGCTGGGACAATGCCTTTCTCTCCCAGTTTTGAGTTGTCGTCGATGCTTCTGTAATTTACTTTTATCTCGGTATGGCTGTTAGCCTTGCTTAAAACCGTTTTTACCTCTGGGAAGACGTGATCCATATTAGTCTGGCCTCTGTCCTTTTACCTGTCTAGCATAAGAGCGCCTACCAGGAACTTGCAATCCACGCGCATAGTTCACAGGGTCATTGAGGCATACAAGCCACCACAACGCAACAAAGATTGGACCATGTGGTGGATAGTCTATTATGAGTATTCTTAACTTTTGATGTTATCTCTCCGCTCTTGATTTAGAAATAGCTTTTTAGCAATTACACCGCGTAACAAAATTTTTTATTTTACTTTTTAATTTCTTTTTTTTTTGTCTTTGGCCAGAAAGTGCTATTTCCTATTTGCTTCTATCCAAAGATCAAAGGAAATTACAACTACTCTCTTCAGACTTTTCTTTTGTGACTTGGACAACAGAAAATGAAGTCTAGAGGACTGACGCTTTGAGAAGTAAAGAGTGAGTTGTGCTTGGTGTGGGGTCTAGAGTAACCTAGTGATGGTGGACACAAATTGGGCGGCAAGAGGAGGAGAAACTAATGAAGCGGATGTGCAGGAGTAGACGAAGCATATATGTGCATGTGTGTATGTGAATATAATTACATGCATGCATACATATGTTACAAGTTCCTGGTTTGGGGTAAAAGAAAATACAGGAGGATCAGTTAATTGCTTTACTCAGTATATTCCCTTCTCAGATTCACACACTTACTGCAGCAGCCCTTCAGTTTTTTTTTTCTTATCTCTATAAAAGGACCCGAAATGTTGGACCTCCAACGACACTTTTCGCGACACCCTTAAAGCCGGGAACTTCTCAGCACTCCCTCATATACTGAGCATATATTTATCACAATTGCCACACCTGTCTATCTTCATGTTAGCAGTCTGATAAACGTATTAATTTATATCATATCATATCATATCATGCCCTATTGCGTTTCCTGATACATTGTGTTATATTTGAGGTGAGGTAATAGTGCACATGATCTTATTTATGTACAATCTTTTAGATGGGAGGCTACCCTGTCCGTTTTTTTTTTTCTAATTGACATTTGTCGGCCTTCCTGTATGTACAGTCCGGTAACATGTATTTCATAATATCCGATTCTGCGAAATATGGATGCAGTTTCTATTTCAGTACTTTAGTGATCCATTATCTTTTGCCGTTTTTATAAAACATAGATGGTCTATTTTCATAAGCCCAATACCGATTATCTTCAATTCTTTCATCTTTACACTGCCCTTGTCGACACCTCATGCTGTATACTACGTTCTTATCAATTACTAGCAGTATCGCCCGGCGTTGCTCGGGTTTGTAAGGGAAATAACTATATAAGCATTTTAGAGAGTTATAGCCAAAAAATAGCAAAAAATGCATTAAAAAAAAAATTATGGTAAATTTTTTTTTAAATCGTTGACTCATCGTAGACATTTTTAGAGAGTTACTTCCCTTATATAATAGCGAAAAAAATGCATTCAAATGGAAAAAAATGATGGTAATTTTTTTTTTAAATCGTAGACTCATCGTAGACGCGCGCTAATACCCATAAGGGCTCGATATGAATCACGACTATATGATACCCGGTTTTGGTTAAACTGCACCGCAAAATGTGGGAGTAGTTAGGAATCTAAATCGTAGGAGACAGACACACAACTTCTCTTTTATATATAAAGATTTATCTGAGAATTTCTCTACTGAAATATTTAACAAACTCTGTTTCAGCAGCGTTCGTCTTCGACAGCTTGTTTATTTATTTTAAAAACGTATATAACATCATTAGTAGATTAGTTAGAAGGAAAAACTTGGACGTTCGTTGACGTTCCAAGACTACTGATATCGGAGCGCTTAGTATCCTTCTTAAATAATTTCAATGTTGCAGATTACGGGAAAAGCACAAGCAGAAAATGAAGTCTAGAGGGCTGACGCTATGAGAAGTAAAGAGTGAGTTGTGCTTAGTGTGGGGTCTAGAGTAACCTAGTGATGGTGGACACAAATTGGGCGGCAAGAGGAGAAGAAACTAATGAAGCGGATGTGCAGGAGTAGACGAAGCATATATGTGCATGTGTGTATGTGAATATAATTACATGCATGCATACATACATACATACATACAGAGCATAGATAGGTAGATAGATAGATAGATAGATAGATAGATAGATAGATAGATAGATAGATAGATAGATAGACAGACAGACAGACAGACAGACAGATATATAGATAGATGGATGGATGGATGGATGGATGGATGGATGGATGGATAGATAGATAGATAGATAGATAGATAGATAGATAGATAGATAGATAGATAGATAGATACGCACATGCATACTTACATACATTCATACATGTATATACAAACATATTTACACATGTCCCCTCTTCTTATTCTTGTTCTTATTTTTATGGTTATTTTTATTCTCCTCTTCCTCCTCCTCCTCCCTTTCCTTCCTCTTCTTCGAATGCGCAGTACTTCATAGTTTCCTTGTATGTTTCTCCTATGAATCGGTGTTCTAACACAGTGAGCTTTCAGCTGAAATAATTAATACGTGTGCGCGTGTGTATATGTCTATGTGTGTGTGTGTGCGCGTGTGCATGTGCGTGTGTGTGTGTGTGTGCGCGTGTGCGCGATGTACGAGCGCTCGCTCGCGCGCGTGTATTCATATCTGTGTACGGGGAGAGAGAAAAAAGTATTGGTGATGATAATGATGATGATGATGATGATGATGATGATGATGATATTATCATCAAATCAGATACCTCCTCAGAACCTGTGTAATTGTATTCCCAATATTCAATATCGTCTTCCTTCCTCTTCTTCCTGCAGCCACAATACTTTCTACCGCTCTGTAACATGTCTACATCTCCGAACCGGAAGTAATTAAGAAGTTTTTGTTTCTTATCTGCCTCATAACAGATCAAAAACCAATGTGTTGTCTGATTTTTTTTTTATTAGAGAATTGTTCGGCAATTGTTGCAATGTTCAATTGGAGCCTTCCTGTTGTATAACAGAAAGCAGACGATAATCTTCTCCCATACAAACGATCTGACCAATCAGTCTTCCTCACAAATTGGATCTGCGTTTTTTTTTTTTCTTTTTCTTTTTAGTCTCAGTACGAATTAGATACGACGGCTTGTAACATTTATTCTCGCGATTAACACATCCCGATCAAGTTTATAATAGCCCCTTCTCAGCTCGCGTGAAAATAGGTTCACCAGAAGAAAGAAAAAAAATACTGAACAAACGAAGAAGCTTCTCTGTAGTCATGTGACCTGCCAGAAACAGCACCTAAAATCATTCAAATGTGGATAAGATACGATAGCTTGTAAGTAACAATCAATGTTGCGATCCGTACACCATACTCCGGTTAATAATAGCCTTTCTTAGCTCCGAGGCAAAGAAGTTAGCCAACGAAAAAACATGTTGAACCAACGTGGTCGCGCAACCTGCTAGAAACAGCACCCAAAATGTCTCTCAAATTACATTTTACTGTTCTAAAAAATGAAAGGATATAATGGATCAAATACGAAGGAAAAATTGGAACGATCATAAGTGGAGCGCCTTTGATCATCAGAGTTCATTTGGAGCTGAATACCAACAATAACAACCACAACATCCAAGGACAACCTGGATGATTGAGTGGTTAGGGTGTCGGCAGTTTGTACGTATCCTGTCATCCTCGAATGCAGGCATGGTTGTGAGGTTAGGAAGTACACTTTGTGCCTATACAGTTCCGTGTTCGATCCCACTGTGTGGTATTGCGATTATATCACTTCTACTATATCTACTAGTCAACTAATACGGTGCAAGTGAAATTTCGTAAGTATTAACTGTGTGGGGCACCTGTCTCAGAAACTGCTCCTGTAGCTAGGTGGTGAATTTAATCCGTTTTATCATCATCGTCTTGCTTGCTCTTGGATTATTCAGTGGAGTTCACTCTCTTGGATGAACTCTGGCTAAGAGTTTAATCTGATGATAAATTCCTTCCTTCCTCCAACAACTCATAAAGCCCCCCAAAGCCTTGGAAATGGTCATGGATACTGCTCTTCCTCTTTTGGCAATTTTATCTAGGCTATGCTCTTTTAAGGCATGGGACACTGGGCAGTTGTCTATTGGCCTCTCTTGTCTAAGGATTTGAGAAACTGATCTTTATGAGTCAGCATGACTCGAGAAGGAAATCTAACCAACACATCTAATCGTTTCTCTGGCCTAGACGTCTAACATCATTGTTCAGATGACTTAGAATCATGACTCCAAAATACATGTACAACTTAGAAGAAAGAAAACGAGAATAAGCCTAGACAATGTGAAATTGAAGTCGCGACAGATAATCGAAGGCAAATATTTGTAGCATTTGAGGATTATCGCTAGCTGATAGGTGATTAATGGGGTTTGGTGACCTGGTGATTATTCACGGATTAGCTAATATCTACAGTAGTCATTATTCATGGTTGAGGACTTAAAAATCAAAAACTTTTTCTACGTGTAAGATTATTGCTGTTGCTGTTTTGCCTCAAGTCAGCTTTGATTGACCAGAAACTATCACCAAAGGTGGTCAACCTAAGAACTTTTCAGTCCACCCTCGTATTTGATGCTGGCTACTCTGAATTATTCCCCATACCTCATTTTTGGTAACTTTATGCAAATTACCTGGGCCATATAACTGTCCTGCTCTTTTTGTATAAGTCTTAAGTCCCTTGGCTACTGAAGATAAGATAGGACAATTTTGCTGGTGACGACCATTGAGTCAGAAACACGCACCCACGACTGCCCTCCAGAACAATAAGTTTGTCTTTTTCCGTAATGGCATGCCACCATTTGAGTATTCTTAACTTTTGATGTTATCTCTCCGCTCTTGATTTAGAAATAGCTTTTTAGCAATTACACCGCGTAGCAAAATTTTTAATTTTACTTTTTAATTTCTTTTTTTTTTTGTTTTTTGTCTTTGGTCAGAAAGTGCTATTTCCTATTTGCTTCTATCCAAAGATCAAAGGAAATTACAACTACTCTCTTCAGACTTTTCTTTTGTGACTTGGACAACAATGTTTTGAAACTGAGCAATTTTTCATTACATTTCAGACAGATTCAGCACTGAGTTGCTGAAGCAGAAATATCGTTATAGCAAATATTCTGCTCAATATCATAGATTTGCTTGTCAGATGTTTGACCTTAACTACTTTAGCATGTTCCTCAGTGGTTGACAATATGTACATCTTGATCATGAGCAGGAGTAGAGGGAGTGCATAATAAAGATGTGTTGATAGGGATTCCTTGGAGTTTGAATTATGTTATACAGTGTTATGATACATACTCGAGAAGCACAGATAATTTTAATAAACCATGAATTTATATTGTATGATATTTGGTATACCTGTATTTGTCTATGTTACTCACTACGTAAAGGCTCTCTATCCTTAACCCACAAAAAAAAATAATAAATGCGCCCTTTTAAAGCCTAGCCAGGCTCATGGGCCCCGGTTTTCCGGTTTCAATGGCGTATGTGTTCCCCAGCTGGACGTTACTCATTTTTGTCAGCTGAGTGGACTGGAGCATCGTGAAATGAATTTTTTTGCTCAAGAACACAACGCGTCACCCGGTCCAAGAATCGAAACCACAATCTTACGATAATGATGCTGACACCCTAACCACTAAGCCACGCGCCTCCACTTTAACCCACTTACACGTTGGATATCTAGGATAATTCAGTTTGGGGGGGGGGGTTCAACATGCCTTTACGAAAGATACTCATCTCGGATAATTTTAACATTGCTCAGCAAGCTAACAAGATTTCTTGCCATGCACAATTTGCAAAGTAAACACAGCGATGTCACTCGAAGCGATGCCTCGTGAAGGTCACTGCCAGCTCTCATCACGCACGCGACCGTGTGTTATGTGATGGCGCACTCGTGTATAGTTCTGCAGTGGTTTACAGCACTGACATATACCGCCTCAAGGACTCTATTTTGATTTCTCAAAAATTAAAGCAAGTATACGTTGGGCATTGTTGAGTTAAACGCCTTTGGCGATGGTTTCCTGGTCAATCAGAACTGACATGAAGTTAAACGGCAACAATAACAATCTTATACGCAGAGAAAGTCTTTAATTCTTAAACCTTCAATCATTAATGAATTATAAGATTCATGTAATAACTACTGTAGCCATTAGCTAATCCATGAATATTCGCCATGTCGCCAAAATATTCTGGTGAGTTATCTGCTAGCGATGATCCTCAGGATTAACAAATATTTATCTTCGACATATATTTATTTATTGTGAATTTAATTACACATTGTCTAGTCCTTGACATATATACATGCACACATGCACAGATTATAAACATCTATGCATCATATGCATGAGTGTATATATTTAAACATGTACGTGTATGTATGTGTACGTATATATATATATATATATATTTATATATACATATACAAACTTATACACTTACGCGCATGCACTCAAGCATACGTACGTACGTACCTACGTGTGTGTGTGTGTGTGTGTGTGTGTGTGTGTGTGTGCGCGTGTGTGTGTGTGTGTGTGTGTGTGTGTGTGTTTGTGTGTGTGTGTATATGTGTGTGTGTGTGTGTTATTCAAGTTTTATTTCAAGCTTTCTTGCCAATAGAGAAAGAGCCTGTTTCTAAATTTAGATCCAAGGCCCCTTCATTGGAAGTTCCACAACATCAACAGTGTATTTTTGTTTGTATGTATGTATGTATGTATGTATGTATGTATGTATGTATGTGTGTATGCATGCATGCATGTATGTATGTTGTATGTATGTATGTATGTAGTATGTATTATGTATGTATGTATGCATGCATGTATGTATGTATGTATGTATGTATTTATGTATGTATGTATGCATGCATGTATGTATGTATGCATGTATGTATGTATGTATGTATGTATGTATGTATTATGTATGTATGTATGTATGTATGTATATATGCATGTATGTATATGCGCAATATTTGAAGTCAGTGCATGTGCAGATTTGCATGTTTTGTCTTATGTAGGTATTTATTATGATGCATATAATTGCATGTCAGGACATGCGCATACATAATTAAATGATGAACTCACGTATGTATGTATGTATGTATGTATGTATGTATGTATGTATGTATGTATGCATGTATGTATGTATGCATCTATGTATGTATTTATGTATTTATGTATGTATGTATGTATGCATGTATGCATGTATGTATGTATGTATGTATGTATGTATGTATGTATGTATGTATGTGTATGCATGTATGCATGTATGTATGCATGTATGTATGTATGTGTGTATGTATGTATGCATGTATGTATGTATGTACGTATGATTTTCTTTGATTTCTCTCCCGCGTGCGTAATGTCCGGTTTTTCACATCCTTCATCTTAGTTATTTCATGTCCTTCGTAGATTATACTTCGTACCAATTTCTTAGAGACTGCTTTACATCTTCTGCGCAATCTTCTACATTCCGGACTGTCAGACTATTTACCGCCGTTGTGTTATTTATTAATTAATTCATTTGTTTTATTTATGAGTATGACATAAAAGAAAATCATTGCTTTATTCACTTTAAATCAGTTGGGGAGAGTGATGATATCTTTGGGGATAAAGATACCTATATTACCTTTATTTTATTCCTATACTCATGCTATGTTTAACGATTAATTATTTTTATGTGGTGGGAATATTATTCATTCTTATTGTGGCGCACAGAATATTCGAGATATTTACTAATTTCTTTGACTTTCCATCCATTCACAGAATTCAGGCATTTTCAGTTTCTGTGAGCTGGCAGAAACGTTAGCACGCCGGGCGAAATGCGTAGCCGTATTTCGTCTGTCGTTACGTTCTGAGTTCAAATTCCGCCGAGGTCGACTTTGCCTTTCATCCTTTCGGGGTCGATAAATTAAGTACCAGTTACGCACTGGGGTCGATGTAAACGACTTGATCCCTTTGTCTGTCCGTGTTTGTCCCCTCTATGTTTAGCCCCTTGTGGGCAATAAAGAAATATACATTATGCTGTCCCACTTTGTTAAAACACGTTTCCCCACCCCTGGATTTCTTTGTTATGCGCCTTCGCTCACATCAGTGAGATCTTCTACCTTCCTCTTGCCGTCCCATGTGCTTCATCAAAACTCTCGTTCACGTTCTTACCTCCTCACATCTATGCATTCATACCATCAGCGACCCGATTCTTCCACATTTGCACACCTCAATAAAAATAAATACAACACACATCTACTCACAAACACACATAAATGCACATGCACACACACATACACAGTATTAGATATATATTCACATATAAACATATATATATTATATGTATAATATAAATATATATATATATATATTACATATATATGTAATATATGGATATGTAATATATATATGTAATATATATACATATATATATTATTTATATTATATATACACACACACACATACAAATATATATTATATCTATTTTGTATATATATATATATATATATATATATATATTACACACACACACACACATATATATATTGTGGGAGCATATGGCCTAGTGGTTAGAGTAGCGGACTCGTGTTCGCGGGTTCGAATCTCAGAGCGGGCGATGTGTATCTTTATGAACGAAACGCAGCTCCGCCAGAATGTAATGGCGTACTCCTGCTCACTCTTTCGCCACAACTTTCTCTCTCTCTCTCTCTCTCTCTCTCTCTCTCTCTCTCTCTCTCTCTCTCTCCCTCTCCTCCTGCATCTAGCAGCTCACTTGTGATGGACCGGCGTCCCGTCCAAAAGGGAAACCTAATACGCCAATAAAACCGGGAAACTGGCCCTTATGATCCAGGCATGGCTCGAGAAGGAACAAATAACAACAACAACATATATATATATATTATGTCTCTTTTGTATATGTAATATATCATATATATATATATATATATATATATATATATATATATACACACACACACACATGTATATATACACGCATGCGCACATACACACATATACGACGGACTTTTTTTCAGTATGTGTATGTGTGTGCGTGTGTGTGAATGTGTGTGCATGCGTGCGTGCGTATGTGTGTGTGCTGTGTGTATGTGATGTCCCCCACCACCGCTTGACAACCGGTTTTGGTGAGTTTACGTCCCTGTAATCAAGCGATTCGTCAAAAGAGATTGATAAAAATAAGTGCCAAGCTTTAAAACTCTTCAAAGCGGTGCCCCAGAATTGCCGCAGTCAAATAACTGAAACAAGTAAAAGATAAAGATAAAAGACAGAAGATATATTATATATGTATCATCTTATATATTATAAATGGAAATTTCTGTCTTTTACCATCTTAGTTCCTAAACCGCGAATCAATATTTACGAAACTTTGCATACATGTTACACTAACATCCGGTTCAATAATAGGCTAATTGGATTGTAATAAAAATTTATAATGTGCTCCCCAGGCGTGTTGGGCAAATAATATGATAAAATGAAAAAGGTGCAAAGAGTGCTAGTCAGAGGGAAACGCAGTAGAAGAGTGAGGGTGACTTATATAAGGAAAAGGGAGAACTGCGTTATGTAAGCGACAAATATTGTGGCAATGGGATGGTAAACTTAATACAGCTGTCATATACACGTGACGCCGCATGCATACTTTCGTAAATACATAGATATAAAACGCACACACACACACACACACAGAAATGTGGGTGTGAGGAATACGTTGCTTCAAGGAGCGAGGGTGTAGGTGGATTTTCTGATGTCCATCGCAAAGGAACACTCATACAGACACACACACAGACATACATATATATATACATACATATACATACATACTATACACCATTTTAAATGCCTGATTACCTTTGTGTGTGTATGTGTGTGTGTGTGTGTGTGTGTGTGTGTGTGTGTTGTGTGTGTGCGTGTGTGCCTTTATGTGTGTGTATGTCACGACCTATAACTGTCTGTCTCTCTACTTTTGTAGGATCTTCCCTGTTGCTGTCACATATTGCGAGATTTTAAAATTACATCAAAATTTTCAAATTTGGTATGTTGAAATACTTTTCCACGTTAAATTCGATTTTGTCATTTATTTTTTCAAGAAAAATTGCAGAAAAATTTTACTGAGTTTTAAAGTTTAATCGATTTTACCTAATCAGAAAACAAGATATAGAAGCTGACATTTTCTACATGACAGCTTCGTGATAGCTCGCATTTTCTGAATGATAGTTATCTATCACTAAATGAAGGCAAAATCATTAGGAGGAGGAATTTTTTTATTAAACAAATCAAAGCAAAGCATTACGACGACAAAGTTGTAAGAACTTCTGAAATTTTAATGAATAAAGTCATGTGAAATAGTCGAACAGACAAATAAATAATTTAAAAGAGGAAAAAATCCTCAACGAAGTTTTTTGCGAAAAATTGCATAAATCTGTCCTGCTCAAGAGTCCTATCTGTCGGGGAAGTCATGGTCTGACATGGAATAAACAAAAATTTCTACAAGACATTCTGTTGTAAAAATTGCCTGGCAACAAGCTATTCAGCTGAAAGCCCCCACGTGACTGAAAGTGTACTAAATGATTTCAATAAAATAAAGAACTGAGTGAAGTGTTAGCGACAGTCGACAGTGTTGGTCGACCGTATTGGTTACTATGTTTGTGCGACGTGTGTTGTTTTAATGTCGTATCTACGTTCGAGCAGTACGAAGAGCGTTCTTTGTGAACATATATTCGGCGATAGATTATTCTAGATAACCACATTCCAAATAAGTATTTGAGTAATACTATTTTTACACCCAACGTTCACACCCACGTCATAACAAGTGACACAATATAATATAATATAATATAATATAATAATATAATATAATATAATATAATATTGTATAATATATGATGTGCATTTATGCATATATTGTTAAGTGGCAAAAAATTCCTACTTCGGCCACGAAACCCTGGGCAACTGTATTTCTCAAAGCCCTCAGCAGATTTTATTATATCTTGACACTGTTAGCTGATCGAGTGCTATACGACTTGTTCTATATATCGTTAGCAGTGGAATGTGACTGGTATGCGATAAGCAGACGCCTGCAACTGATGAATGACATGTACACTGAAATCGTGTGATCTCGCAGATCGCTCACCTATGCAAGACGATTCTTGTCTGGTAATAATATATTTGTGCCTTTAGCACTGTACGAGAGGATCTGTGTATGAGAGGAACTCTCAAGGGGAATATCGCAGTAATACGGCTTTCTAATAATACATCCATAAGATACATTCCTCTTTGGTAGAGCTCTCATTGACTTCTTCATGTTTCACTTGAAAAGGAAATTCAGAGTGGAGAGGGAAGTGCTGTTCTCGAGTGAGTTTATTGGAAGGTGGGTGGAAGTTGCGAAAATAGCAAGACTGGATGGTACCTCTCTAAGTGTAGACCTGTGAGTCAGAGAGAAGGAATTGAAGAGGGAACTTACTCCTGAGGTTTCAGGGAAATCTCGGACTGTGGGGTATCAGGAGGGTCACATCTCTATCATCCTCCCCACCACTTTTTTAAAACTTTTGTACGCTATGCATATGTCCTTTCTTTTTCAGTGTATACCGTGTATACTTACTTTCTTTCACTTTCTTTTTCATCATTTCATTATATGTACACCCCAACACTTTACGTCTGTCTGTATTGATCCCCTCATCCTTCGCCCTTGTGGCAAATAAATGAAATCATTATCATTATTATTATATGAAAACTCACAGCATAGTTTGTTGGGTATGATGGAAAGTGTCAGCTGTCCACAACCAGCAGATTATTATTATTATTCATTGTGTTTGCACAGCTTCTAATGCTGGAGACGTACTACTTAGTTCACTACCAATGAGCTAAGGTAACACTCCTTATGTTTTGAGCACCATCCGGAGTATTCGAGCGGTTTCAAGCAGTGCTGTTTTCTGCAAGTGCTCCACCCTTATTGCAGCCCCTATTTGTTCCATGTACTTCTCAAGATTTTTACTTGCTGTTCCAGGGCTCCGACTATTATTGGTACTATTACCACTTCTTTCATCGATCACAACTGCTTAACCTCACAAGCTAACCTGTCATATCTACTGACTTTTCTTTCTTCCTTATCGCATACCTTGTTGGTTTGCTATATCTATCGCATACCTTGTTGGACATGCTATATCTATGATCCAGCATCGTTTGCATTCTTTCTCAATTAACACTATGTCTGGTTTCCTATTCTCTATCTCATAGTCGCACTGAATCATAAAATCCCATAGGATTTTTGCATTATCATTTTCGATGATGCCTTCGGGTTTATGATCGTACCACATCTTTGCTCAAGTTCATACTTGTTGCAAAGTGACAAATAGACAATCCTTGCTATATTGTCATGACGTATCTTATATTCTTTCTGGGCCAGTGGCGTACAATGACTGGTAATATGCTATACGGTTTCAACATTTTGTCCACAAATTCTGCACTTATCACTTTCTAATGTGTTGTCTATTCTGTATTTGATGTAATTAGTTCTTTATGCTTGCTCTTGGGCAGCACACATTAGAGTCTCCGTTTTCGGTTTAAATCACTTTTAGTCGTCCATAGCCGTCTTTTTTCTCTGTCTGTCTTATCTTCAAAATCCCTATGAAATTGTCCATGCATTCTTTCTTTGTCCACCTATTTTCAGTTTCATTCACTCTCAAAGTGCTTGTACAGTGCTTTATCTTTGCAATCTTCCATCCTATACAAACCTGACCTTCTTACTTCCAATAATAGCGGGACTGTGGCATTTTATTATTATTACTATTATTATTATTATTATTATTATAGTAGTAGTAGTAGTAGTAGTAGTAGTAGTAGTAGTAGTAGTAGTAGTAGTAGTAGTAGTAGTAGTATCATTGTTATTATTATTATTATTATTATTATTGCTATAGAAACAATTGTTAAAACATAAAAGTTTGAATGCATTTTCCTTATTACATTAGCTATTCAAATACACACACACACAAACACACATTAATGTATCGTGTTTACTCAACCAAACGCACAATATATATATATATATATATATATATATATATATATATATATACATTTATATATATATGTATACGTACATTTATGTATAATAGCTCCTATGTGTACAGTTAGATGTACGACTGCTTTTGCGCTTATATATATATATATATATATATATTTGTATATATATATGTATATATATACACATACCTATACACACACACATATATATATATATATATATATATATATATATATATATATGTGTGTGTGTGTGTGTGTGTATGCAAACATGCACACTTACATATTCATATACATCTATACGTGAACACACGTGTTTGTTTATATACTCACATAAACGTATATACAAGCACACACGCATACACCCACACATCCGCACACATGCACACACACACACACACACACACACACACACACACACACACACACACACACAGAGAAATGCTTGAAACGAACACGTTCTGCTACATGACCTACAACACTTCTAGGATCAACAGCTTTGATGAATTTTCCATCATCCGTAGCTTTCACTGCTGAATTGGCAAGCTCAGTTTAATAATCCACTACTCGTAATTCACTTACAAATCCGCTATGACTTCACGAAAAAAATAATAAAACATAATTCATGTTTATACACCTGAATTGTATTTTCATTGATTTTATTTGGTTTATTATTTTATTTTAATTAAGAATTACAAAGGTGATAATACAATTGTAAATGAACGGGAAAAAAATTGTAATGTTCAGGTCATTGTTTTAATGGGGTTTTTTTCGAGGGCGTGAGCGACTTAAATGAACGGAATTAAATTGTAACGTTAAGGTCTTTGTTTAATGGTTTTTCAGGGACATAAGCGACTTAAATTATTTGAAATGAATCGGCTGCGATCGGGAATGAAAATATTGTTATCAAGAAACAAAAATTGACCAAGTTGCCCAAATGTACTCCAGTGACGAGTGTTTGTCTAGATCAGTGGTTCTCAACCGGAGTCCGTATGGCCCCTGAGGATCCATATAAGATTTAGCGGAGATAAGTGGAGGCGCAATGGCCCAGTGGTTAGGGCAGCAGACTCGCGGTCATAGGATCGCGGTTTCGATTCCCAGACCAGGCGTTGTGAGTGTTTATTGAGCGAAAACACCTAAAAGCTCCACGAGGCTCCGGCAGGGGATGGTGGTGATCCCTGCTGTACTCTTTCACCACAACTTTCTCTCACTCTTACTTCCTGTTTCTGTTGTACCTGTATTTCAAAGGGCCGGCCTTGTCACTCTCTGTTTCACGCTGAATATCCCCGAGAACTACGTTAAGGGTGCACGTGTCTGTGGAGTGCTCAGCCACTTACACGTTAATTTCACGAGCAGGCTGTTCCGTTGATTCGGATCAACCGGAACCCTCATCGTCGTAACCGACGGAGTGCTTCCAACCAAATCCCAGCGGGGATAAGGGTCCACGCAAAAAAGTACTAAATTAGGTATCCACAATGATATTTTAAGGGCCCCTGAAAAAAAATTTTGCTTTAGATATATGTATTGGTATTTATTTCAAGAAACAGCAAAGCTCTCTTTCACTTACGTTTTACATAGTTCAACCTACACGAGTTGATGTGTGGAAAACAAAATAGGAATTTTGAAAGAAGTTTCTATACTATTTACTTGTTTCAGTCATTTGACTGCGGCCATGCTGGAGCACCGCCTTTAGTCGAGCAAATCGACCCCGGGACTTATTCTTTGTAAGCCCAGTACTTATTCTATCGGTCTCTTTTGCCGAACCGCTAAGTAACGGGGACGTAAACACACCAGCATCGGTTGTCAAGCAATGCTAGAGGGACAAACACAGACACACAAACATATATATACACATACATACACATATATACATATATACGACAGGCTTCTTTCAGTTTCCGTCTACCAAATCCACTCACAAGGCATTGGTCGGCCCGAGGCTATAGCAGAAGACACTTGTCCAAGATGCCACGCAGTGGGACTGAACCCAGAACCATATGGTTGGTAGGCAAGCTACTTACCACACAGCCACTCCTGCGCCTATAAAGCTAGTTTTTAAACATCGAATGGCTATGGGGGTCCACCAGAATAAAATAGTAATCAAAGGGGTTCATAGATAAAAATTGGTTGAGGATTCCTGGTCTACATTCCAAAAATGGATACTTTTTGATAAGACCCAATGCTAATGTCTACAGAGGGATGAAAACGATGGTTGAGTGGATGGATGGATGGATGGATGGATGGATGGAGGGAGGGAGGGAGAGAATGATGGAAGGACGGACGGATGAACGGACGAACGGACGGACGGATAGATGGATGGACTGGAGGTTATATGCGTGTGTGTGCATGATAAAAGCGATATAAAATGCATGCTAATTCACTGAACCTGGTAATTTAGTTGATCGAACAACTGACCAGTCGTGGTTGGAAATACCGACCGAGATCTATCTATCAATCTATTTTATTTATATTTTCATCTATCTATCAATGTATCTATCTATCTATCTATTTATCTATCTATCAATCTATTTTATTCATATTTTCATCCATCTATCAATCTATCTATCTATCTATCTATTTATCTATCTATCAATCTATTTTATTCATATTTTCATCCATCTATCAATCTATCTATCTATCTATCTATCTATCTATCTATTTATCTATCTATCAATCTATTTTATATTTTCATCCATCTATCTATCTATCTATCTATCTATCTATCTATCTATCTATCTATCTATCTATCTATCTACCTATCTATCTATCTATATATCTATCTATCTATCTATCTATCTATCTAACTATCTCTCTATTTATCTATCTATCCATCTATTTTATTTATATTTTTATCTATCAGTCTATCTATCTGTTTTATTTATATTTTCTTCTATTTGTCTATCCATCTATCTATTTATCTATCTAATCTATCTATCTATCTATCTATCTATCTATCTATCTATCTATCTATTTATCTATCTGTTTGTCTGTCTGTCTATCTATCTATCTAGTTATATATGTTTGTCTATCTATCTCTATCTACCTATCTATCCATGTATCTATATCTATCTTCACCCATCCACCAATCTATATTGATCTCTCCATCTATTTACCTATTTATCCATTCATATATGTATATATGATTATCTGTTTATCTATCCATTTATCAATCTATCAATCTAACTAGCCATCAATCTACATATTTTTTACTACTTGTTTTACTTGTTTTATTCATCACATATCTCTTCAAGAACATCACCATCGTGCGTAGTCCTTAGTTATATTTCCATGTCACGGAGACCGCTTCAATTAAACTTGCAAAAAATGTCATCAGCTTCATTAGACATCATCAGTATAGCTTACTGTACATAGAAAAAAAACTGGTTAGATGTTGGCCGGTAGTTTTAGAGGTCATTTGTAAAACTTTAAACTCAATAACACCGAACGACTCAGGTCTATGCTTTGCTCCTTCAGTTTTTCAATGTTTTTCTCTCTTGCATCTATTTGTGGGACTGTACAATGCTATAGAGCTCTTGTTTCCCGACTTTTTCTTGAAAAACAATTTATCTTTCACCTCCTAACACTGCTGCCTATCTTGATTTCAATAAGCAACATGCTTTCCTCTAAAACACCCACACACACACACACACACACGCACACTGATAATCGTCTGCTCATATATTTTAACCATACACTCAAACACACATCATCAACCCACCACACGCCTCATGCTGCCATCTTGCTCTTACCAAACCCATTCGCGTGAAATCTTTCTCATTTGACATGAGTCACGTGATAATCGGTGTAGGCTTCTTTTACGTCCGATAGAATAAGTTCCAGGCTTAATTTAAATTGAATTCTGGAGTCGATTTGATCGGCTGAAAAAAATAAACCTTCAAAGCCGTGCCCCAGCATGGCTGCAGTTCAATACCTGAAGTAAGAAAAAGCATAGACGCTGAATCTCTATTTGAACAAGTCTGGGCATTTTATTCAGTTTGGCTTTTTTGTTCAAGCCTATTCATAATTCTTTCCACGTTGAAAGCACCGGTTCTCGTCTGATCAACGAAGTTAAGCAACGTCGAGCCTAGTTAGTACTTAGATGGGTGACCGCTTGGGAAACCTAGGTGCTGTAAGCATTCATTTAGGCGTAGGAGTGGCTGTGTGGTAAGTAGCTTGCTTGCGAACCACATGGTTCCGGGTTCAGTCCCACTCTTCTAATATAGACTCGGGCCGACCAAAGCCTTGTCAGTGGATTTGGTAGACGGAAACTGACAGAAGCCAGTCGTATATATGTATATATATGTGTGTCTGTGTGTATATGTTTGTGTGTCTGTTTGTCTCCCCCCCCCAACATCACTTGACAACCGATGGTGGTGTGTTTACGTACCCGTAACTTAGCGATTCGGCAAAAGAGAACGATAGAATAAGTACTAGGCTTACAAAAAATAAGTCCTGGGGTCGATTTGCTCGACTAAAAGGCGGTGCTCCAGTATGGCCACAGTTAAATGACTGAAACAAGTAAAAGAAATAAAGGAGATTTTTGACACAAGGCGAGTAATTTGAGGGGAGAGAATGTTCAACTGTTAGATATCTTTATCGATCTCAAATGGATGAAAGGCAATGTCGACCTTGGCGAAATTTGAACTCAAAACATAAAGAAACGGAAGAAATGCCGCTAAGTATTTCGTCTGACGCGCTAACGACTCGGGCAGCTCGCTACCTCAAAATCCATTCGCAATGGCTTCAAACTTTGGCACAAGGCCAGAAATTTTAGGAGAGTGGCTGTGTCGATAACATCGACCTCAGTGCTCAACTGGCCCTTATTTTAATCGATCCCGAAAGGGTGAAAGGCTAAGTCGACCCTAGCAGAATTTGACCACAGAACGTAAAGAGTCAAAAGAAATACTGCTAAGCATTTTGTCCGACGCGCTAACGCCTCTAAGTATATTCATTATGAAAGAAAATACGATAATCTTTTCTACAAAAGTTGGAGCCCGAAATTTTGTGGGGAGGGGCAGTCGATTGCATCGATCCCAGTGCTCTACCGGTACTTATCTTTATCGTCCTCGAAAGGATAGAAGGCACAGTCGACCTCGGCAGAATTTGAACTCAGATCATAAAAACAGACGAAATACCGCTAAGCATTTCGCCCGGCGTGCTAACGTTTCTGCCAGAACGCCGCCTTTAATATTCTTTTCTACTCTAGGCACAAGGCTCGAAACTTGGGAGAAGGGTCCAATCGATTAGATCGATCCCAGTACGCAAAGGGTACATAATTTATCGAACCCGAAAGGATGAAAGGCAAAGTCGACCTCGGAGGAATTTGAACTCAGAACGGAAAAACAGACGAAATACCTATTTCTTTACTACCCACAACGGGCTAAACACAGAGAGGACAAACAAGGACAGACAAATGGATTAAGTCGATTATATCGACCCCAGTGCGTAACTGGTACTTATTTAATTGACCCCGAAAGGAAGAAAGGCAAAGTCGACCTCGGCGGAATTTGAACTCAGAACATAGCGGTAGACGAAATACCGCAAAGCATTTCACCCGGCGTGCTAACGTTTCTGCCAGATCGCTGCATTAAAGATTCATTCATACTGGGAAAAAATAAGATAATGCGTTGTCGTTTCACAAAGCAAATCAAAAGTCTCAAATACACTGGTAGCCAAGCGATGATGAGGGAACAAAAACAAAGACGCACACACATCGATATATATATATATATATATATACATACTAGCAGCATCGCCCGGCGTTGCTCGGGTTTGTAAGGGAAATAACTATATAAGCATTTTTAGAGAGTTATAGCCAAAAAATAGCAAAAAAATGCATTAAAAATGGAAAAAAAATTATGGTAATTTTTTTTTAAATCGTTGACTCATCGTAAACATTTTTAGAGAGTTACTTCCCTTATATAATAGCGAAAAATGCATTAAAATGAAAAAAAATGATGGTAAATTATTTTTAAAATCGTAGCCTCATCGTAGACGCGCGCTAATACCCAGAAGGGCTCGATATGAATCACGACTATAAGATACCCGCTTTTGGTTCACTGCACCCCAAAATGTGGGAGTAGTTAGGAATCTAAATCGTAGGAGACAGATACACAACTTGACTTTTATATATAAAGATATATACGACGGGCTTTCATTCAGTTTTCATCAACCAAATCCACTTATAAGTGTTTGGTCGACCTGAAGCTATAGTAGAAGGCACTTGACCAAGATGCCACGCAGTGGGACTGAACCCGGAGCCATGTGGTTGGGAAGCAAGTTTCTTACCACACAGTCACGCCTGTATATATTCATATATGGCGAGCTTCCACACAGTTTCCGTCTATCGAATTCACTCACAACCTATTGGACGGTTCGGGGTTATAGGAGAAGATATTTATCTAAGCTCCCTTCTTAACTACACAGTCATTGCTACCCCTAGGAAATTATTCTTGCCGTTTATTCTTTTACCAGATCGAATAATCGCGTAGAGGTTCCCGGTCAACGAGTAAACATTATGCATTCGCCTCCCTTGTTGTGTGACGAAACCTTTGACTTACTGGGTTTGTAGTAGCCCTTGATTCACTGGAAAATATGCCCATCCTTTGGATAACATTGGGAAAATCAACAAGGCATAGCCCATCCCCCCTCTCTCTCTCTCTTACTTTCTCTTTTTCTCTCTCTCTCTCTCTCCTCTCTCTCTCTCCACACACACAACAACACACACACACACACACACACACACACACATATATATATATATATATATATATATATATATATATAATATATATATATATATATATACTATTACTCTTATTGCTTATTACTTACTTATTATATATTGATCATTCATAGTGATATAGTTATATGTTTAAAAAAATATATTTTATTTTTATTTATGATTTGGTTTATGTCTATCATTGTTTGAATTGGATAATAGTGGTTTTTCTCTAATTTATATATATTATATATTTCTATTGTGAAATTTGATTTAATACTAAATTGAATTTTTCCCTGTAAATTTGGAGTTATAGTCCCTAATATTATTATTATAATTATATATATATATGAGAAACCTACGCATGCAGTGACCAAGTAAAAATCTTGACAGAGAGGAAGTGAGTGAATGAATGAAAAATATGCCGGTGTGTTGTCTACCTTGGGAAAATCAACAAGGCAGAGCCCATCTCAACCTCTCTCTCTCTCTCTCTCTCTCTCTCTCTCTTTCTCTCTTTCTCCGAGAAAGCTGCACATGCAGTCACCAAGTAAATACCACGACGGAGAGGGAGATACGAAAATACGAAACCATTTACGAGGGATTAAACTTAGTGCTGCAAATTAACGAACCATTTGCCGACTTTCCAAATGCTGTTGCTGGTAAAGGCACAACACGGATTTTTCCCTGTACCGATAATCCGGAAACCTTTATAATCCTCTCTAATTTGCTCTAAAATTACTGGCAACTGTATTTTTTATTTAATCCTTTCGCCGTTTATGTCTCATCTTGTTTCAGTCATTAAAGTGCGGCCAAGCTGGGGCACCGCCTTGAAGAATTTTTAGTCGAAGAAATCGACCCCAGTACTTACTTGTTAAGCTTGATACTTATTCCATCGATCTCTTAAGCCGAACCGCTAAGTTACTGGGACGTAAATACACCAGCATCGGTTGTCAAACGGTGTTGGGGGACAAACAGGCACAATGACACACACATACACGCACACACACACACACACACACACACATGCACACACATACATACATACATACATACATACATACATACATACATACATACATACACATACGTACGCACACACACACACGGCGCGCTTCTTTCAGTTTCCATCTACCCAATCCATTCACAAGGCTTTGGTCAGCCCGAGGATGACCAAAAGACACTTGCCCAAGGTGCCATGCAGTGAGACTGAACGCGGAACCATGTAGTAGGGAAGCAATCTTCTTACCACACAGCCATACCCGCGCTTATTTAAGTAAATTTAATTTTTGCTTAATTTCGAGTTTGCTGCCAAGGTAACCAGACCTGTCTCGGAAAAATACTGAAATCCAGAAAGGCTTTGGTGCCAAATGCTCCAGAAAACGTATGTTGTCGTTCTTATATCTAAATAATGTGTGAAGGTGCATGGCTCAGTGGTTAGAGCGTCGAGCTCACAATCATGAGGTAGTGAGTCCGATTCCCGGACCGGGATCTGTATTGTGTTCTTGAGCAAACGCTTTAATACACGTCGCCCCAGTTCACTCAGCTGTAGAAATGAGTTCTGACTTCACTGGTGCCAAGCTGTATTGGCCTTTGCCTTTCCTTTGGATAACATTGGTGGCCTGGAGAGGGGAGGCCGTTATGCATGGGCGACTGCTGGTCTTCCATAAACAACCTTGTCCAAACATGTGCCACGGAGGGTTAACTTTCTTGGCCTTTGCCTTTCCTTTGGATAACATCAGGGACATGGAGATGGGAGGCTGGTGTGCATGGGCGACTGCTGGTCTTCCATAAACAACCTTGTCCAGACATGTGCCACGGAGGGTTAACTTTCTTGGCCTTTGCCTTTCCTTTGGATAACATCAGGGACATGGAGATGGGAGGCTGGTGTGCATGGGCGACTGCTGGTCTTCCATAAACAACCTTGTCCAGACATGTGCCACGGAGGGTAACTTTCTAGGTGCAACAGCATGGTCGTTCATGACCGAAGGTGAGTCTTTATCCTTTTTTTTTTTCTATTTAAATAAGTAGACCAGGCATTTTGAAAGCTAAGTAATATACCCGCTGACTTGGTACGAACCAGCGACCTTTTGTTGACTAGTTATCCACCACACTATCTATCCTGCACACTGAGCGATTCACAGTTGCTCATTCTTAAGAAACTGACAAGACCTCTTTGCGTGGCATTTAAAGACTTTCCCAAGGATTTCACAATGTTACTGGGATATCGTTTGTGGTTTTTAAAGACTGACACATCATAAGAGATGCCCGCAGTATTAGAGACATATCGTAAAATATCTTCATTGTTAGTAAGACGTCATAGGCGTGTCCACGTTATTAGTGCTGGAGCATTATGAAGATCTGCAACATTAGTGACATGTCGTAATGTTATTCATTATTAGTGAGACCTTATAGGCGTGTCCACACTATTAGTAAATCGTCGTAGGCGTGTCTTCGTTATTACTGAAATATCATGAAGGGGTGTGAAGTGGAGGGGATGCACAGCGTTATTAATGAGACACGAGCTGCCGTCCTTTGGTGAAAATGTACATCATAAGAGGCTCCCGTGTAACAGAACAAAAATAAAACGGGGGAGGTGCACCGCCTTAAAACAACGTAGGTTTTGTTCTCAACACCTCTGCCTTAAACAACTGCATTGTTGCTGCAACTGCTGATAACTAATGCACAATATGAGCAGATATAGTTAACTGCATAACTGCATTTGCAGCAAAGGGATAAGTGAAACGGAAAGAGTCTGCAGCAAACTGCTTTCCTTCTTGTATCCACTATACCAGTAGCCTGATACATGACATACATATATATATGCATATATATATACATATGTATGTATATATGCATGTATATATATATAATGTAAGTACGTATATATATATATATGTATGTATGTTTATATATATGTATGTATAGATATATATATATATATGTATGTATATATATATATATATATATATGTGGTGTATGTTACATATATAGTATATTATATATATGTATATATTATGTATATATATATATATATGTTATTATATAATATATATGTATGTATATATATAATATATATATTATATATATATGTAATGTATTATATTATATATAAATGTATATAGTTTATATATTATATATATATAATATATATATATATATAGATATATATATTAATATAAATGTATATATACATATATCTTTAAATATATATATATATATATATAGATATATATATCTATATATATATATATATATATATACATACATACATACAATATGGTGGCAGTTCACAGTGACAGAATTGTTAGCGCGCCAGTATTCTCCCGGACACCATGTAGTCCGAGTTCAAAATCCCTCCGAGGTCAACTTTGTCCTCTTGTCCCTTTAGGAACCGACTAAGTACCAATCTGAAATTGTAGTCGTTTTCTCTCTCTCTCCCCTTCTCTCTCTCTCTCACTCTCTCTCTCTCTCCCTCTCTCTCTCTCTCTCTCTCTCTCTCTCTGTATATATATATATACATGCATATATATCACTGTATCTCTCTCTCTCTCTCTTCCCATCTCTCTCATTCTCTCCCCTCCTCCTTCCTTCTTTTCTTTCTCTATAATTAAAAAGTGTCCAACACCGTCAAATAGCGGCGTCCACGTCGATTCGGCTTAAGTTTTAGCACTACGTATTTGATTCACATGCCTTTGGAATACCCAGCCGCTTCCACGTTTATTCATTCGATCGAACTACTATAAAGATGCTCAACTCTGAAACCGGCGAAGAATGCACCAAACACTTTCATATTGTGCCACGCAATAAGGTGTTGCGTAATCGTACGCGGTATTCCGTGATACACGATGTTATTTAACGAAGACTATACGGAAAGATAGCAGTGTGTGATTACACCATGCATTACGTAATTCGAATTATTGATTTCTAATCAAGCACATGACAAAAATATAATCGAATGTATCGAGTGCAGTGCATATAGGTGCAGGCAC
>NC_043011.1:32487458-32504958 GCF_006345805.1 Octopus sinensis | reverse complement strand
CAAATCCACTCACAGGACCTTAGTTAAGGTACGTGGCTCAGTTGCCAGAGTATTTGGCTCATGATAGTAAGGTTCTGAGTTCAATTCCCTGCGATGCGTTGTGTCCGTGAGCGAGACACTTCACTTCACATTACACCAGTCCACTCAGCTGGCAAAAGTGAGTACCTGTATTTCAAAGGACCCAGCCTTGTTACATTCTGTGATTCTGTGTCACGCTGAATGTCTCTGAGAACTACGTTAAGGGTACGTGTGTCTGTGGAGTGCTCAGCCACTTGCACGTTAATTTCACGAGCAGGCCGTTCCGTTGACCCTCGTCGGAGTGTCAGTTTGGTTTAGATACTTATAACTTTCTCCTTCTTTCAGTGATTTTAATGTCTGATGATCTGGTAATTGAATGCCTTCACTGTTAACTACCTGTCCCTTTTTTATACCTATTTTTGTTTCTTTATTGCCAACAGGCGGCTAAACACAGAGAGGACAAATAAAGGGATTAAGTCGATTACATCGACTCCAGTGCGTAACTGGTACTTATTTAATCGACCCCGAAAGGATGAAAGGGAAAGTCGACCTCGGTGAAATGTGAACTCAGAACGTACCGGCAAACGAAATACCTATTTCTTTACTACCCACAAGGGGCTAAACACAGAAGAGACAAACAAGGTACGACAAACGGATTAAGTCGATTATATCGACCGCAGTCCGTAACTGGTACTTACTTAATCGACCCCGAAAGGATGAAAGGCAAAGTCGAACTCGGCGGAATTTGATCTCAGAAAGTAGCGGCAGACGAAATACCTATTTCTTTACAACCAACAAGGGGCTAAACACAGAGGGGACAAACAAGGACAGACAAACAGATTAAGTCGATTATATCGACCGCAGTGCGTAGCTGGTACTTATTTAATCGACCCCGAAAGGATGAAAGGCCAAGTCAACCCCGGCGGAATTTGAACTTAGAACGTACCGGCAGACGAAATACGGCTACGCATTTCGCCCGGTGTGCTAAAGATTTGTCAGCTCGCCGCCATTTTTTATGCCTAATTTTGCACACAAAGAATAAGTCCTGGGGTAGATTTGTTCGGCTAACAAGCGGTTCTCCAGCGTGACCACAGTCAAACTGAGTGAAACAAATATAAGAATACAAGAATACTTGTCCTATACCAAATTCTAGACTTGTAACTTTGCTGAAGAGTCTTACAGTTTGTATTAAGGAACCTATCTTTTTTTTTTATTCTTACTAAAATCTTCAGATCATCCATGTAGAGCAAATGGTTAATTTTTCCTTTACTATCACTAAACGAATACCCTGCTTTTGCTTTCCTTATTACTAAACTGAGGAGGGTTAAACATAACACAAATATTAAAAGGGATAACGAGTCTCTCTGGAAAATTCTCCTCTTGATATTAACTTTCCCTAAAGTTGTGTCACCTGAGTAGAGATCTACTTTTCATTATTAATGCAAAAGCTAATTAATTATCTTATGTTGTCTGCAATACTGAATATACTCAAGCATTCCCTTATCCATGAGTGTGGAAGCATTTCATAGGCTTTATTATAATTTATCCATGCTATTGCTGAGATTTTCTTTCTAGAATTCACTTCTTGGAGAACTGTTGATTTTATTTTGCACTTTATGGACAAGAACGCTGTTAGTTGCAGGTTTAAATGGTTCAGTCCACAAAATTTATAACGTCAAAAGCGACAAGGAAGCATCTAAGTAACTTGGACGAAACAAATACTACCAAGGTATTTTGTTCGAGAGCTCAATTTTATCGCTTTTCACGCCGATGTTCATATCGTTCGGCATTATACATCAGTGGAATGCATCCACTGGCATACATACATACATACATACATACTACATACATATATTCATACATACATACATACATACATACATACATACATGCATACATACATACATACATACATACATACATACATACATACATGCATACATACATACATACATACATACATAAATACACATACATACATACATACATACATACATACATACATACATACATACATACATACATACATGCAAACATACATACATACAAGTGGAATATACCAGTGAAGACTTCAATAAAATGTAAGCACAACAGGCCTGATATAATGATTTGGGATAGAGAAGAGAAACTGTGCACAGTTGTGGAAATTAGCTGCCCAGCGGATGTTAACATAAAACTGAAGATCAGTGAAAAAGAGAACACCTATTCTGAACTATTGAGAAATCTGCAATTACTATATCCAGATTACATGTTCAGGTTTATACCTGTAATTATTGGGGTCCTGGGATATGTAACACACTGCCTAAATACCAATCTTGAGAAATTAGGCTTCTCAAAACCAGGAAGGAGAAAGCTAATTCGAAGAGCACAGATCCAATCCATCCCTGGAACTGTAAAAATCTGTAAAACTTTCCAGAAGTTTATCATTTAAATATATATGAGCATGTCTAGATATGCAACTATATGCATGAGAATACATACATAAAACATGCAAATCTGCACATACATACATACATACATACATACATATATACATGTATGTGTATATATATATATACTGTTGTTTGTTCCTTCTCAAGCTATGCCTGGCTCATAAGCGCCGGTTTCCCGGTTTCATTGGCGTATAAGTTCCCCGCCGCAGGTGAGCTGCTAGATGCAGGAGGAAAGAGTGAGAGAAAGTTGTGGTGAAAGAGTCAGCAGAAGTCCGCCATTACCTTCTGCCGGAGCTAAGCAGTTAGAGTGGTTTTACTGATGATCGTAAGATTGTGGTGTCGATTCCTTGATGGGGCGATGCGTTGCGTTCTTGAGCAAAGCACTTCATTTCATGCTGTTTTAGTCCATTCAGCTAGCAAAAGAGAGTAATCCTGCGACGGACCGGCGTCCCATCCAGGTGGGGTGGGATATATATACGCCGCAGAAACCGGGAAACTAATCCTAGGAGTTCTATATGACTAGAGAACGAGCTTTATATATATATATATATATATATATATATGTATGTATATATATATATAGACTCTACACACTGTCTCTCTCTCTCCTACATTTCTCTGCCTTTCACACTTTGCACTCTACTTTGATCTGTCCCCTTCTCTCTCTCTCTCTCTCTCTCTCTCTCTCTCTCTCTCTCTCTCTCTCTCTCTCTCTCTCTCTACTTCTCCTACTTTTCTCCCTTTTTCTGCCTCTGATTCTTTGGTCTACTCTTCCCCCCACTCTCTCACAATTCTCTGTCTTTCTCACTTTGCACTCACTAGCCCTCCTTGGCACGCATTCTTTCTTCTCCCCTCTTTAATTCCTTCTTTCTCTCTCTTCTTCCCCCCTTTGTTGCCTTCGTCCCTCTTTCTCTCTCTCTTTGTTTCCTTTGCCCCCTTTCTTTTTTCTCTCTTCTCTCACGTGACCGCTGGTCAAAATCAGCCTTTTGGCCCCGACACCATGCCGTGAGAACATCTGTTGCTTCGTCTGCCGATAAAGGCATTTTCTCCAAATACGCCAGCTAAACTTGTACTGTTTATTAGTCGTAAGACACCCGCTGTTTTTTGTCCTGTTTTTACCATTATTGTTTTTTGTATTTTATATTCGTGTGGCATCGTCCGTTTTTCTGTCCATGTTTCGCATACATTCAATCCTTCTTCCAAGAAATCTAATGCTCGTAGCTTAGTTTTTCCTTGTGGCTGGCCGGATCGGAGCGATCTCAAGATTAATCAGCCGAAATTGCTAGGATGATCCGGTTCTTGACTGAAGATTGAAGGCTTCGAATGTCCCGTTCGTGTTTTTTGTATCGTCTTCTAAATGTTTTACGTTCTTGTCCCAGTTTGTATTTTTCTACATATATAATATATATATATATATATATATATATATATATATATATATATATATATATATTATATATATATATATATATTATATATATATATACACATATATATTAACTAAAAGGAAAAATTCAGTTGTCACTAGTTGTGACAGAAGGGTGTCAGGCGCTACGCGGTACCCACAGTCACAATATAGATAGGCGTAGGAGTGGCTGTGTAATAAGTAGCTTGCTTACCAACCACATGGTTCCGGGTTCAGTCCCACTGCGTGGCACCTTGGGCAAGTGTCTTCTACTAAAGCCTCGGGCCGACAAAAGCATTGTGAGTGGATTTGGTAGACGGAAACTGAAAGAAGCCCGTCGTATATATGCATATATATATATATATATATATGTGTGTGTGTGTGTGTGTGTGTGTGTGTGTGTGTGTGTATGCGTGTGTGTGTTTGTGTGTCTGTGTTTGCCCCCCACCCCCAATATCACTTGAAACCGATGGTGGTGTGTTTACGTCCCCGTAACTTAGCGGTTCGGCAAAAGAGAATGATAGAATAAGTACTAGACTTACAAAGAATAAGTCCTGGGGTCGATTTTCTCGACTAAAGGCGGTGCTCCAGCATGGCCACAGTCAAGTGACTGAAACAAGTAAAAGAGTAAAAGAGATACATATAGAAAGAATTATAACTAAACATAACAAACGCATATATATATACATATATATATATATATATATATTATATATATATATATATATATATATATATTATATAATATATATAATATATATATATATATATATATATATAATACATGCGTTTGTTATGTTCAGTTATAATCCTTTCTTCTATAGGCACAAGGCCTGAAATTTCTGGGTGCATATAATTCGATTACCAGTGCGTAACTGGTACTTATTTCATCGATCATGAAGGGATGAAAGGCAAAATCGACCTCAGCGGAATTTGAACTCGGAACGTAAAGACAGATGAAATACCTATTTCTTTGCTACCCACAAGGGGCTATGCACAGAAGAGACAAACAAGGACAGACAAACGGATTAATTCGATTATATCGACCCCAGTGCATAACTGGTACTTTTTTTTAATCGGCACCAAAAGGATGAAAGACATAGTTGACCTCGGCGGTATTTGAACTCAGAACGTAGCAGCAGATGAAATACTACTAAGTATTTTGCCCGGCGTGCTAACGTTTCTGCCATCTCAGCGCATTTTGTTCGGTTATTAATTTTTTCTTTTAAATAGCAAAAATAAAACACCAATCTTACATTAATCTGATGCTTTACATTTGTACTTTTACAAAGTACAAGTTTATCGTTCTTGTATACAAGAACGTTGTTGATAATCACTTCGAAATTTTGACTAGCTAAGCCATCATCAGATATATATATATATAAAATTGAATAAGCATAGAAATTGATATTAATCAATTAAAACCAGTGTCCTAGCATATTAAAAAAATCCGAAGATTAAAATATTTTTACATACAATATTTAAAGGACTGACCACTAAAAGTGGACGGTCAACATGCTAGATATAGACGTCAAAATCGCTATTTTCCTCGAAGAATGTGTTCTCAAATAAAAACTCAGCACAAACCAAAGTGTAAAAATAAGCAAGACAAATGAAAATGTACGAAATAATAACGATTACCTATTTACCGATCAGTTTCGCTCGTTAATATCCACGCATATGGATACGTGGAAATCTGCAAGCTCATCAGCATAGTCTGTCGTATACAAATATAATTTCCAGGAAATTATATTTGTATACGACTTTATATTTATATAGTTAAAATGGTGGCACAGAAGGACGACAAAGGAATTTACAGAGAACACATTAAAAAATAAGACAAAGCAGGTGCAGACAAGTTCCGGTCCTCATCAACTAATATTATTCAGTTTGATGGTGTTCGCAACCTAAGCTGTCATGTTTCTAAATTGTTTCTGTTTTCCAAATTATACTCACAGACCGGGTATTGATCAGTCTAGGCTGTGAAAGAAAACACCTTCCTATAATCATTTCTATTATAGGCATAAGGCCTGAAATTTGGGGGAGGGGGATAGACAATTATATCGACCCAAGTGCTCAATTGGTACTAAGTTTATCGACCCCGAAAGGATGAATGGCAAAGTCGATCTCAACGGAATTTGAAATACCCTCCTATAATGCTGTGCAATGAGATCGAACTGGAGTCCACGTAGTTATGGAGCGAACTTTTAACCACACATCCGTTCTTTGATTTGAACATCCGTTCTGTTGATGAACAAATCGACCCCAGGACTTATTCTTTGTAAGCCTAGTACTTATTCTATCGGTCTCTTTTGCCGAACCGCTAAGTTACGGGGACGTAAACACACTACCATCGGTTTCAAGCGATGTCGGTGGGGACAGACACAGACACATACAATATATATTATATATATATATTATATATATATATATATATATATATATGTATATATTAATATATATATATAATACATATATACGACGAGCTTCTTTCAAGGCTTTAGTCGGCCCGAGACTATAGTAGAAGACACTTGCCCAAGGTGCCACGCAGTGGGAATGAACCCGGAACTATGTTGTTGGTAAGCAAGCTACTTACCACGCAGCCACTCCTACGCCTTAAATAAATTGTATGTTAATTATTTATGTATTTCTCATTATATTAATTATAAAACCAAAGTGAGATCAATCTGAAGCAGCGAGATGAATCTGAGGCAACGATATCTAGGGCGGCAAAATCAATCTGGGGTAGCGAGAAATACAAGGAGAGCAGCACTTCCCTTTCTACCCTCACTTACCTTTTCATGTAGAACTTGAAAAATTTGATGAGAGTTTGGTCGAAGAGGAAAGTATGTATCTCCAGTACTTACAACCACGTCCACCGCACTACTTCTTTCACTATAACCACTAAACAGAGGAAAATTGTCTTCCCTTCCTTTAGGGCAGGGCCGTTCACTTCGATTTCCGAGATGTCCGACACTATTACGGTGACGTTGTCCTCATAAGCCGAGACGAACTTTCTGCATCCTAATTCTCACGAGATACTTATCAGAACATCCATGGTTTAGTAGAATAGTCATCAACAGAATGGAGGCAACAGAGAAAGCAAGGAGATGACTTTGACCAAAAAGTGAAAGTGACGTTAAATGGAATCAGATGAATGGTACTTGTATACAAGAAAAGTTTTGATCAATTTTAGTCAAGTCACCTATACTGCAAGACCCGGAAACACCCAGTGATTCAAGATTAATGTACGAAGAACTTTAACCGATTTTTAAAAATTGGTTCCTATTGCGTTAGGTTTTTTTCTTTTTATGATGTTTAACTGTAAGTCAGCCTCAAACCAGCAGACCTGTGATCAAAAACTGTTCCAGCCATAACTATTCCTGTTTTTCTTTTTTTATATATTTTCAGATTAGATTGGTTTCAAATCTTGGCACAAGGCCAACAATTTTGGAGGCGTGGGTAAGTCGATTACATCGAACCTGGTGTTTCACTGGTACTTAATTTATCGACCCTGAAAGGATGAAATTCAAAGTCAACCTCGGAGGAATTTGAATTCAGAACGTGAAGACACGAAATGCTGCTAAGTATTTTGCCCGGTGTGCTAACGATTCTGCCAGCTTGCCGCCTTCATCATCATCATCGTTTAACGTCCGTTGTCCATGCTGGCATGGGTTAGACAGTTTGACCAAGGCTGGCAAACTGGAAGGCTGCATCAAACTCCAGTCTGTTTCTTAATAATAACAATAATAATCCTTTCTACTGTAGGCACAAGGCCTGAAATTTGGTGGGAGAGGACTAGTCGATCACATCGACTCCAGTGTTTCATTGGTACTTATTTTATCGACCCCGAAAGGAAGAAAAGCAAAGTCGACCTCGGTAGAATTTGAACTCAGAACATGACGAAATGCCGCTAGGTATTTTGCCCAGCGTGCTAAAGATTCTGCCAACTTGCTATTGTATTTTTTGTCTTTAGATTTCACGGAATTTGAACTTAGAACGTAAAAAAACTTTGAAAAAAGGCCGCTAAATATTTTGTTCGACGCGCTAACGATTCTGCCAGCTCTCCCACCTTTATAATGATATATATTAACTGACAACCCATGAACTTGTCCAATATTTTATTCTTTTGTTCTTATTCCACTTCCACAAGCAGCATTTGATCTGATGAACCATGTAAGGATATTTAATCTGAGGGTGGTCAGTCGTTTGATGTGCTAGAAAATGCAACTAGATCTCCCTCAAACCATACTTTGTATCATGCAAAAAAAATGCATTATATAATGTAATCTAGGGAGAGACGGTTTGGGCTTGTTCTGAATGCTTTTGACTGATCGTAAGTTTGCTTAATCAAGGTTGTCCAGGGGTTAAATAACAGCAAGAGAGTCTCTACACGGTGGATCAACAAGCGAGACACAACAAAAGAATCCCTCCCATACTATATCCTACCGTCTTAAAAGTATAAAATGAAAAGAAAGGACATTTTAGATTAATGTACGAGGGAATGCTGAGAATTTCTTGATTTTAAGGGGGCCCAACCTTCCGACTTCTTTTACAGGGATTAGAAAAACTGAAGGACCGCTACAAGGTGTGAATCTGAGAGGGGAATATGTTGAATAAAATCATAATTAACTAATCCACCTGCATTTTCTTTTACCTAAAACCAAGAACTTTTCAACACCCCATCGTATGTCCGAGAAGAGGGAAAAGCTGGTCCCAAACAGAATATCTTTGATCATAGATTTATTCGATCGTGACCAAACCGGAGCTAGCCGATAAGGACACCAGCTCATAATTTCTCTGATGGATTGATCTACCAAAAACGCTAGATAATTTAGATACGATCATTTCATTGTAATTTTTTGATATTATATATTATAGTGAATTGGGTCTTTAAAAGAAATGGCGAAAGCAAAGAGCCTGTTTCAGTCTTATTAAACCTCTTCAGCCAAAAAGATTAATGGATCAGCTAAAGATAGCATATCATAGAATATCTGAGACTCCCTTCGATCACGACACTGACCATGGGATTGCACCTAGAAAGTTACACTCCCAGGCACAAGTCCGGGCAAGGTTGTTTATGGAAGACCATCAGTCGTCCATGCATACCGGCCTCCCCCTCTCCACGCCACCAGTGTTATCCAAGAGAAAGGCAACAGCTGATACAGCTTGGCACCTGTGACGCCGCAACTCATTTCTACAGCTGAGTGAACTGGAGCAACGTGAAATAAAGTGTCTTGCTCAAGAAGATAACACGCAGCCCGGTCCGGCACTCGAGCTCACAACCTCACGATCGTAAGCTCGACGCTCAAACCACTGAGCCACGCGCCTTCACATCATAGAATATACTTCGTTGTAATTACATTATGTGTAATTGATTTTTTAACTTTATTATCGTACGAGTTGCAGTCGTTGAAGGATGAAAATTTACTACATGGAAATGAAAGTGAAGTGTTAAAATTATTGGGTATCAAAAAGTATCAGAGTCGAAGTGTTTGTAAGTGGTTTAAGACTGAAAAGAAAATTAGAGAAGGTACGGCAATTCTTGGTGAATATTAAGTATTGATTCATTCTGATTTATTAGAAATAAAAATGATTTGAAAATATCGGTGTGTTGGTATAATATATAATAATATCATGAGTGTCTGTTATTGTTAGATTACAGAGGGAAATACAGAGTATATGATAGTTCATGGTGAATACTTAAACATTGATCCATTCAGCAGACGGTATGATCTTAAAGTGCTTCAGAAGATACTTATCGAAGTGGCTACATTTGGCGATAATATGCGGACTGTAATTTTGATAGTCTTCTTTTTGTATATACGTAGTTTTTCAGCCATGCATACTCCGCAAATTCATGTCGCATTCCTATATGATCTGCATCACTCAAGTACATTCTACTTCAAGTTGAAATCTGAAAATAGTGGCATATTCTTTCAAATTCCTTACATAGTTGGATAGTTTTGTTATACTCTGCTTTTCTAAATTTCTAAACGAAGAAATAATGGTTGACCTATCGTTTTTTAGATTTACTTTGCACCATACCTACATGATGTTTACGCACGATGTTAAGGTTTGGTTTGGTTTGGTTGTTTTGGGGCGATGCGGTGCAGTGCAGTTTTGTTAGGGGGCGGTGATTTCATTATAAAATCGATTCACAGTTCACTTTCTAATTAGAGGGGTTCGCATTTGTTGTATTTCGGCATGTACAGCTTATCTCAGTTAATTTAACTAGTTTATTAAGATTTTTCAAGCTGGTGACACAGCTGTAACTTAATTTAATGTTGTTTCCATTGAATATCTTTATGTAGTACTGGTTGATTAGAAAACGTTCATGTAACTAAGAGGTTCTTAGAAATTCCAGACTCAGTATTTAAATGGAAGATGCGTGAACAAAATAATATTTTTTTTAACTATTAGAGAGTGAGGAGGAGTTACGGTTATTTTTTCTGATTTTATCGTTGAATCCACTGGCTTCTGTTGCTTTATTCTAATAAGGTACCTCCTTTTTATAGAATGTGCGAATGTATATATATATATATATATATATATATATATACATACATATAAATACACATACACACACACACACACACACACCACATATATATATATATATATATATATATATATATAATATATATATACCAGAGGCGACTCCAAGTCATCAGCCTCACTCGAGCTCATCAAAGATTTCGCATAAGACTGCTCGAAGAATTTTACGTTTTTCCGCAATATTACTACCCCCAAATGTTTTATTTTATTATATCTAACACTATATCTTTCTCCATTTCTAAGTTAAGACTTAAAATAAAGCAACCCTGCAAAACACAACTGATCTTTGCAGACAGACGCACAGAATAATAGCAATCAAATAACGACGGCGGAGTGCACAACAAACATCAGCGATCTGATTGTCGCCTGTACTTTTGACAAGAGATGCCAGTTAGTTTTTTCACACCTACTAGGCTCGTTCGTATTAGCCCGACTTGCTGGAAACTTTTCATAGATTGGAATTTAAATCCTAATCTATACAGAAATTTATTGTTTCAAGAAAACACTGAATTTGAATTACTTTCAATTTTTACAATTATAGTTAACAACTCAGGCTGTAACTTCTGAGCCCGAGTCAGGTGCGTGAGAACGATGTCGAGAGAACGTCTGCTTCGAATAATATTTTATGACACAGGGCACCTCTAAGACGACCGCCAGATGCTGAAGGAAAATAAATGAACTGTGATCAGGCTCAGTAAAGGAAGCCCTAGGTATTGGCAGCAATTACATACTTCAGTGTTTGTAGAAATCAGCTTGCAAATACACGTTCATTTTACTAAATTTCTACTCGGGCTAGGCCCAAACAGCCCGATTGCCGGAGTCGCCACTGATTTATATATATATATATATATATAAAACAGTAAAAATAATTACAGACATGGACAAGAACATGAAACACCACAGAGACGACACAAGAACCACAGGACGGGACATTCGAAGCCCTCAGTCATCAGTCAAGAACCAGATCATCTTAGCACATTTCGGCTGATTAATCTTGAGATTGCTCCGATATGGGCAGCCCGCCATGGGAAATCTAAGCCAAGCGCATTAGATCCCATGGAAGAAAGCTTCGAATGTATACAACACGAGGACGGAAAACGAACGAAGTACACGAACAAAAATACAGAATACGTGACACCAATAAGAATACAAAAACGTAAAAACAATAACGGTAAAAATAAAAAACAGAACAAAACCAGGACGTAGGACAAGGGTCTTTCGACAGGACGAGTTGAGTTTGGGGCTGGCTTATGAAGTTGTGCCTAATGGCCGCAGGGAGACGAACAAATACGTGTTGCTTCGGCGACTGCTGGAACGAAAAGAGCGCGCTCAACAGTGGCTAGCGGTCACGTGAGAACAAAAGACAGGAGAAAGGGACAGATGAAAAGAGAGAGAAGGTGGACGAGGGAGGAGAGAAAGAACAGATCGAGGGGGCTGGAGGTGAGAGAGATAGAGAAACGTAGAAGGGGGGGGGACGGATGGAGAGGGAAAGAAAGGAAGGGGAATAAGGGAGGAGAGAGAGAGAGAGAGAAAAGAGACAGATTAAGAGTCGTATCAATGCTAGAGAAAAATATACTTATCGTATAAGGACAATTGTGGATACGTAGCCGCCGATTATATAGGTAAACAGTAAAAATAATTACAGACATGGACAAGAACATGAAACACCACAGAGACGACACAAGAACCACAGGACGGGACATTATATATATATATATATATATATATATATATATATAATGTCCCGTCCTGTGGTTCCATTCTTCCCTCTTTCTCCCTCCCTCTTCCCCTTCCCTCTGCTCCCTCACTCCCTCTCTCCCCTTCTCTCTCCCCCTCTCCCTCTTTCCTCCTTCATCCCCCTCATCCCCTTCCTTCTCCCCCATCCTCTCCTCTCCCCCCTTCGCCTCCCCCTCTTCTTCCCCTCCCCTTCTCTCCCCCCTCTTCTCCCCTCCTCCTCTTCTCCTCACTACACCACATGACTTTACACATCACATCACATATGATGTGCCATACTATACATACACACACCAACTATACATACTAATACGTACTAATACATACTAGTACATACTAATACTTACACACACAACCCTATACATACACACGTCCAGACCCCGCATATGCACTTATACTCTCTCACACACACACACACACACACACCTATACATACCAATACGTACTAATACATACTAATACATACTAATACATACACCAACCCCATACATACGCACGTCCAGACCAATCTTACGCACTAATACTCTCTCATACACACACACACACACACACACACACACCTTTATACATACTAATACATACACCAACCCTATACATACACACATCCAGACCCCTCCCACGCACTTTTAGCTGGTCCCTCAACCCTTTATCAACCCTATTCTCCCCTTATTTCGCTCTCGCGTCTCATGTTTGATCTTTGACCTCTGGCCGAATCAGATCGCCATGTTGATTCGTTAGCTACTGCACGCATTTTTTTCTCTCCTTCTTTCTGTGTTTTTTCTCTCTCTGTGTATCTTTCTGTTGAAGAGCGTAGGCTCGAACGTTAAAGACTTGTTTTATTTATATTTCCTGAGCGCCATACTAATACAATTGTTCGTTTGTTTTCCACCTGCCTTCGTCTTTTGTTTATTTTCATAAAGCTTCCCGTTATATATATATATATATATATATATATATTATATATATATATATAAGCCTAATATTTATTTTATCGGTTTCTTTTGTCGAACCGCTAAGTTACGGGGACATAAACCCACCAGCATCAGTTGTCAGGCGATGGTGGAGCACAAACACTCACAAATATATAATATATATATATATATATATATATATATATATTATATATATATATATATAATATATATATATATATACATATATATATCTATATATATATATATATATATATATATAATATATATATAAATATATATATAATACATACATACATACATATATATATATATATATATATATATATATATATATATATATATATATATATACAGGGTGCGTAAGATATATCTGAGGACAGAATTTATGCCTATATAAAAAAACACAGCTATATAATAACAGATAATAACTTTATTGATCAAAAAATGCTATGAGGATAAAAATAAGCGTTCTTTTCTATAATGTTATTCAATAAAGCCCCCTTCAGCTTCAACAACTGCTTCTATATGAGATCTAAATCATCTACATGCTCGAATCAAATGGTCCTGGTTCATTTTGGACATTACTCTGACTATGGCAGCTTTCAAAGAATCTTTGGTGCTATGGGCTTGTTCATTGAATTCTCTCTCAACAATGCTCCACATGTAATAGTCCAATGGATTGAGATCTAGAGAATTAGGAGGTCAAATATTAGAGGTTATGTGATCATGAAAATTTTCAGCCATTCATTCCTGTGTTACTAGGACCATGTGTGAGAGTGCAGAGTTTTACTGAAACGCATATGGCCTTTCACTGCATACACTGTCTATCCAGGGCTTAACAATTATTTCCTGGACATCAATGTAGGCAGCAGATTTAACTTTAAGGCCGTGTAGAAAGAAGTAAAGTGGCAATACATGTCCTTCATTGCTTACAACCCCTAAAACCATGACAGTTGCAAGAAGCTTTGTATGCATAATTCTTGGAACTTCAGAAGGGCCTGCACATAACCATCTGTCGTTTCTTCTGTTGGCCTTTTGATCTTGGTCGAGGTTTTTTTCGTTTGAGAAAAACCAAATCAAATCTTTTTTCTGCTGGATTTTTCAGTTTGTTTAAGAGCCTTTTAGTTCTGATGTAGCGATTTTCTTTTGCTTTTTCTGACAAATTTACCTTTCCTCATCATATAAGACTTATATCTGAGGTTTTCGTAGACAACGTTGCTGACTGTTCCTTCTGACACATAGAGATCTTTTGCAATTGACCTCGTGGACTTTCTGGGGTTGTAATCAATGGTCTGTTGGACTTGCTAGATAAATTTGGGTGTTCTGATAATTTCAGAGCGTTTAGAATGCTTTTATGCCTTGACACTGGTGACACGCTCCCATCTTCAGTCTCTAGCTCCTTACAAATTTTTGTAGACGAAAGATCTGGGAACTTTTAAAAATCGAAATATTTCTAAATCTCTATGCTCAGCCTTTATAACCACAATAACAACATGCCTCTTCATTTCTTGAGTAAGCTGAGGGTCTACCATTATTATTTTCTGAAACAAAGATTATACAGAGTTAGCAAAAAATGCAGCAATGACCCATAAAAGGTATGTCCTCAAATACCTTACGCACGATGTATATATACGTATATATATATGTATATATATATATATATATCTTTTATCTTATATATATATATATATCTTATATATATACATACATACATACACACACACACACACACACACACACACACACACAGACATATATATATATATATATATATATATATATATATATATATATATATATATATATATATATATATATATATATATATATACATATATATATCTTTTATCCAGCCTCGTCCGGTAATTGAATCTACGGTCTCGCTGTCCTGAGCGCCACGCACTAATCATAGGTCGCGCATTCTCACAATATATCTACACATATATCCCCACGTATATCCACATATAAACATACACACACACATTCACATACACACACTCATCCAACTTATTTACACGTACCATTAGCTCTTCAAATAGTGTTAATCTACTCGGATTTATTCTTTCGGAGGCTGTGGGCTATAGGAGAAAATTCTTACGCGAATCTGAGAGCAAAACTGGAACTACATGATTGTGAAATGAAGATTTAACCACACAGTCATGTTGTAAATGTTAAAACGCTTGTAGGTAACACTAATTACACTGTATAACACAATTTTTGTCCTTGGATAGTAATTGTTATTTGCTTACACCTAGAATGTATAATAAATGGCGAATAATTCCTTCAAACTTTTGTTACATTTATTCAAACCTCAAAGAATCCCTCTCAATATATAGCTATGATGTTTCCCAACTATTCCTGCTCATGATCAAATATGCACACATTGTCAACCACTAAGGGGGCATGCTCAAGTGGTTGTGGTCAAGCAGCTGACAAGCAAATCTGTGGTATTGAGCAGAATATGCGCTATAACGATATTTCTGCATCAGCGACTCAGTGCTGAATTTGTCCAAAGTGTAATGGATAATAGGTCGGTTTCAAAACATTGTTGTTTAGGTCACAAAAGGAAAGTTTGAAGGGAATAGTAGTCATTTTCTTTGATTTCTAGATCGAAGAAAATAGGAGACAAATACTTAGTGACCAAAGACAAAAAAAAAATCAAAGAAATTTTGTTACTCTGGTACAAATACTTAAGTAGAACTTTATGACAAGATAAAGCGCACTTGCGAATTACTCATCTCTAATTGGTAGGCCCAGATGAATGCCTGCAAGTAAGTAGTAATTGATAGGTCCAGAAGAAGGATTCCTGTATTTCTCATTAATTAATGGTAGAAGGACTCTGATGAAATCCTACAACAAAGCAGAACCCCTAATGACAGTATTTACTAATGACAGATGCCACAAGATGACTAACACCTACAGACAGCATTTAAAGTAGGTCCTACTAAACACTGTTTGACATTTGTTTGCAGAATGCAGTCGGGACGTGAAGACAATTTAGAAGTTTACTATGCAATAAGGTTTTATGTTGAACCGGGTATAATACTACAGAAACTTATAAAATGCCCCAGACTGGTCATGGATTGACTTGTATGCCAAACATCTGGTTTTCGCTGGCAGAAGAGGTTCAAGGACAGTAGAGGTAAAAGAGGATGAGAGAAGTGTGGGAGAGAGAGAGAGACGTCAGAACATCAGAGCTGTTTAAGGATGGAGTATTCTAGATGAAGACTGTCCTGTGTCTATAACGACGATAGGCATACAGTTTGAAGTTGGTGTAGTACTTGTACACAGAATGTGCAAAATTTGTGCAACGTTTGTTTTCGGGATAACAAGAAGGGACCCGTTGATGATAATAAGGAGATGGTTGAACTCATTAGCTCCAATCTAAGACTACTTGAGTCTCTCGTGACCTGTGATATTAGTATATCTGTTGTTAGAATTCAGAGACCAAGAGACAGAGTGCCCAATGGAAGCATCTTGGTTTTCCCCATGCCCAAGAAGGCCAGGTAAAGGCAAGTCGGTATGAAAGCACATGATGATCCCCTTTTTCGACGGCAAGGGTTCTGTCTACACCCACTATTTTCCCTCTGACCAGACGGTCAATAAGGAGTACTTTGTGGAGGCTTTAAGAGAGTTCAAGAAGAGATTTCATCACAAAAGGTCAGCGCTCTTCCACTCGGATCGGTGGTACCTGCACCAGAACAATGAACCAGTACACAATTCCATCCGGGTAACCAACTAATTAACAGAGATGAGCATCAAAACTGCCCCCCCCCCCGCCCACTCTCTCTCGACAGTCCAGACCTTGCTCCCTGAAACTTTTGGTTGTCCCCCAAGCTCAAGAACCTCAGGGGCAGTTGCCGTGAAGACGTTGAGATGAAGGAGGGAATGATAGGGGCTCTGGACACCTTAACTTTGGAGGACTTCCATGGGGCCGTCACGAAACTGACTGGAGCACTACAACAATTGCATCGAAGACAAAGGATCCTACTTTAAAGGAGATTAGGGTTTCGTACTTCTTTGAAATTAATGAACGTCTTTACAGAAAAACTCTTATGCATACATTCGTACATACATGCATACATACACACACACACACACCACACACACACACACCACACACATATATATATATATATTATATATATATAATATATATATATATATGTGCATAAATATATATACGTATGTTTGGACATGTATGTGTATATGTATATATTTTATACATACATAATACAAATATATATATACTTATATAATCATACATATATATATATACTTACATAATACATATATATTATATATATATAATATATATATATATATATCACACCGTGACCGACCAGGCTATCAGATGTTGCTACACTTCGCTGGTCACAATGCGCTTCGCATTGTTTTAGCCTTCAAATGACGCCACC
>NC_043011.1:32474958-32477458 GCF_006345805.1 Octopus sinensis | reverse complement strand
CTATTTGTTTGACTAAGCCATTGGTTTCCAACCAGGGACCTATAGCCCTTGAGATTTTGATATGGCCCTGTGGGGTCCAGATAATACTTTTTTGTCAACATTCATGTGCAGTAAAACTGTTTATATTTCTACAATACATAAAATATGTGGCTGTGTGGTAAGTAGCTTGCTTACCAACCACATGGTTCCGGGTCAGTCCCACTGCGTGGCACCTTGGACAAGTGTCTTCTACTATAGCCTCGGGCCGACCAAAGCCTTGTGAGTGGATTTGGTAGAGGGAACTGAAAGAAGCTTGTCGTATATATGTATATTTATATACATGTATGTGTGTGTGTGTGTTTGTTTATCTGTGTTTGTCCCCCCAACATCGCTTACCAACCGATGCTGGTGCGTTTACGCCCCCGTAACTTAGCGGTTCGGCAAAAGAAAACGATAGAATAAGTACTAGGCTTACAAAGAATAAGTCCCGGGGTCGATTTTCTCGACTAAAGACAGTGCTCCAGCATGGCCACAGTTAAATGACTGAAATAAGTAAAAGAGTAAACGAGTATAAAAAAAAGGCGGCGAGCTGGTAGAATCGCTAGCATGCCGGACAAAATACTTAGCGGCATTTTATCCGTCTTTACATTATGGGTTCAAATTCCGCTGAGGTTGAATTTGCCTTTCCTCCTTTCGGGGCTGATAAAATAAGTACCAGTTGCGTACTGGGGTCGATGTAGTTGAGTTTCCTCCTCCCTCGAAATTGTTGGTTTTGTGTCAAAATGTGAAACCAATGCTTAATAATAAAAACATAACAGGATTTTTTTAAACATCGAATGCCTATGAGGGTCCACCTGAGTAAAAGAGAAATCAAAGGGATCCATAGGTAAAGAATGGTCGAGAACCACTGAGCTAAAACCTTTAAGGTGGGGCTCCAGCATGGCCACAGTCCAAGTAAAAGATGGAGACATCGAATACGTCGTTTGAAGTTTCTTAATCATTTTTCCTTTTTTTTAACGAGAAGATGTAATTTCAAGGAAATTGGTTTCTATTTCCAGCAAGTTGTAGTGGTATGGACGTGTATGACGAGATGTATTACAAGTTATGTAATACATTTGGAGTAACGCAATATATCAGTAGACTGATATACTACTAGGAGTACCGCCATCTACCATGGAGACCGTTAGTTAGATATATGGACAATATGTATATACATATTATATATATATATATTATTATATATATATATATATATATCACTTTGATCACTTTGACCGACCAGTCCGTCAGGCGTCCATTTGACACCGTTGGTCACAGCACGCTGTCCACTCCTCTCTGGATCGCGCCTTTCTCATCCACGCGATCCCAATCGTCCTCCTGAAATCGTAATTCTACCGTCGTGGAGGTCTTCCGGTGGTCTTTTCCGCTCACGCGGGTACCACTCGACAAATGCGTGCGTCCACCGATTATCGGTGAGCCGGGCGACGTGTCCAGCCCATCTATACTTGCTGCGTGTATACTCTGCGATGACATCTCTCACGCCGGACTTCTTTCTGATGGTCTTGCTACTTATGTGCTCTCTCAACAAGGTATCAAGCATTGACCTTTCCATGGCTCTTTGAGCCGTTGCCAGTCTTTGCTCTTCTCTCTTTGTGGTAGCCCATGTTTCACTACCATATAACATTAAGGTTTGCGCGGGTGGTCCTGTCCAACCTTCCCTTGAGCACATCCCTTATGCCATTGAAGGCGTTCAATATATATATATATATATATATATATATATATATATTTACTTGTTTCAGTCGTTGGACTGCGGCCATGCTGGTGAACCTAATTAAAGAGCTTTACTCGAAGTAATCGACCCCAGGTCTTGTTCTTTGTAAGCCTAGTACTTATTCTATCGGCCTCTTTTTCGCCGAATCGCTAAGTTACGGAGACATAAACACACCAGCATATATATATATGACGGGTTTCTTTCAATTTCCGTCTACCGTATCCACTCTCAAGGCTTTGGTCGGCCCGAGTCTATAGTAGAAGACACTTGCCCGAGGCGCCATGCAGAGAGACTGAACTCGGAACCATGTGGTTGGGTAGCAAGCTTCTTACCACACACCCATATATACATATATAATATATATATATATATATATTATATATATATATATATATATCGGACGTATATTGCCATTCAATATGGCTACCCCTAAGGGTGGATGCTACTGTAGTTTTTAGCCCCAGGAGGACACACTCCTCCAGCTGGCCATAGACACACTTTCTGTGTCCTGTCAGTATTTGCAAAGGGAAGTCATCCTTCCCGTCTTCAACTTATGATACACACGGACTCGAGTTTCGAGGTATTGACCTCTCGTCAGTGTGTGTGATATAATATATAATATATATATATATATATATATATATATATATATTAAACCAGCAAAATTTCACATAACTGCTTATCAGAGTTTCTCGTTGTCGTCCGTCGGACAGTTGTGATGAGTATTCCCGACGAACGGGAACGTGA
>NC_043011.1:32469958-32472458 GCF_006345805.1 Octopus sinensis | reverse complement strand
CTACAACTTTCTCTCACTCTTTCTTCTGTTGGCCTGCTCGCTTAGCCAGCGGGCTGGCGTCATTTGAAGGCTAAAACAATGCGAAGCGCATTGTGGCCAGCGATGTGTAGCAACATATGATAGCCTGGCTGGTCACGTGATCACGTGATATATATATATATATGTGTGTGTGTGTGTGTGTGTGTGTGTGTGTGTGTGTGTATGTATATATATATATTCATAATATTTCCTTACAATTTTAAAGCAGTAAAATCCCTAAATTCATTATCAGCGTTTATAAACTTTCGAAGTTTATTTATCAAGATGATTTGTTGTTATTGCATATTGCTGCCTCTTTATATTAGCTAGAACAAATCCGATTATTGTAGATGGTACCATTTGAATTTGGAATTTTCACAATTATGCCATCATTCAGATATTTACTGTTGTTTCTGGCTATTGTATGAGGTCGTGTGTTTATTTTAGTATAGTGCTGTATCCCATCATTAATCGTCCATTTTTTTTATGGATATTCTGTTGTCCACTAATGCTATCCCATCTAGTGTTGCGTTGTGTGTAGTATAGTACTTGTAATTGCCACCTGTTTTCTCTCGATAGTTGCTGTTGCGAAAGAGATAGTATGGAAGACGAGAGTGAAAGGAATTGCAACAGGCATGTTCGTCTCCAGTCTCGAGCTAATAGACTTTTTCGTTTTCCACATGAAATGGAAAATAAGGCTGGAGAAGAAATGCCTGTCGCAAAGTGTGTTTCGTAGAAGATGGAAGTATATAACAAGTATGTTGCGAGTGAGAGAACCTGATTAAACGAGAATATAAAAAGGAGAAAGCAAAGTCTTAAGTATGAGTATGTGGTTTTGGGGGTCGACCACGTCTCCACTTCATTTTTTTGTAAATCACTCATTCTCATTTAATTGTATATATTTTAATTGTTTGTTTATTCATACGTTTCGTCTCATTCGATACCCTGACACCAATGTTTGTTTTGTCTGTCCTCGTATCGTCCCCTCTTTTTCTCAACCTCATGGTTAATAAAGAAATTGACTGTAAGTGCATGGTGAGTCGGCGAAAGAGTGTCATATTTGTATGACCAGTATTAACAGTTGCAGTCGTGAAGTTTACAGATTTCACGTTTGCAATCGAATTTATAAATTACATTGGTATTGGTAGTTTGTTTATACGTATACTTGTTTCTGGCTTGCTAGTGACGAGAATTTTGTTTTTAAATTTGGTTGTTTTTTGTAGTATATTATTAGTGTTGTAGAAGTACGTGACTTAGTGGATAGGGTGTTGCACTAATAATCGTAAGTTTGTGGTTTCGATTCATGAAACAGGTGATGTGTTATGTTCTCGGGCAAAACATGTCGTTTCACGTTGCTCCAGTCCAGTCAGCTGTGAAAATGAGTAATCTTGTGACCACCCGGTCTCCCGCCCAGGTGAAAGAGAACATATACGCCACAGAATCCAAGAAACCAGGCCTGTGAACCTATGGCTCGGGTAGGGCTATAGATCTTTTTTATATATTATCAGTGTTAAATTATTGTTTGGTATATTGTATTATATCTTCTGTTTTGAAGGCGCATGGCTCAATGGCTAGAACATTGGGCTCACAATCATGAGGTTGTGAGTTCAATTCCAGGACTTGGCCGTATGTTGTGTTCTTGAACAAGACACTTTACTTCACATTGTTCCAGTTCACTCAGCTGTAGAAATGAATTGCGACGTTACTGGTGCCAAGCTGCATCGGCTTTTGCCTTTCCCTTCGATGACATCGGGGTCTTCGAAAGAGGAGGCTGACATCCATGGACAACTGCTGGTCTTCTACAAACAACCTTGCCCGGACTTGTGCCTCGGAGACGGGGGGAACTTTCTAGATGCAATCCCATGCCATTCGTGACTGAAGGGGATCGTTACCCTTTTACTCTTGTTCTGTTTTACGAAGTTTTTGATAATGTGTTCATCTTTTCTATAGTTAATATGCATTTGACTTATATAATACATCTTATTTGTGACTTGTGCAATTTTAAATGTCTGTTATCTTTATTACGTTGTAATTCTTCCTCTTTTGTTCTGAGACTTGGTCTTTAAATCTGTCAGAATATCTGTTGTTGATTAGAATTTGTTATATTCTGCTGGTTTCTTTATCTACTGTTTTCTGTATGAAGAGGAATCTTTCAGTAAAGATTTTAAATAAAGATTTTACCACTAATATTTTGTATCAGCAGAAACGTTTCGATGTTGCCATGTAAATATTACATGTGTATATGTATGTTCATATCGTTGTCTTGCTAGAAGCTTTATTTGTACTATTCTAAGTATCGAATTCTTTTCTAGGTCTTCCTAAGATTTCTCTGCATCTTCCGGTGCATCCATTATGATGCATATATCGTATGCTTATGTTTCTCGCCACTTTGTTCTCTATTGTGGCCACATAAAACGCTGCCTCCGTTGACTCTAAGGGAAACACCATGCTTAATCCAGCTTTTTGCCTTTATAACTTGCCT
>NC_043011.1:32410096-32469858 GCF_006345805.1 Octopus sinensis | reverse complement strand
ATCTGCTCAAAAATATCAACTAAATAGGCAAGGCACATAATTCGTTCCTGATCATTGAAGAAGGTAAAAAAAAATTCCTTTATACTCTGACCTTCGAAAAATAATTTGAGCTCGTCGTCTCTAAACTCAGATATTCGTTCAGTTACATTCAATTACATTTCCTCTTAAAATCCTTCGAACATTTGGTCAAGAAGCAAATGATGGTCTATATTGATGTTAATACAGAACTATTTGTAAAGGCGAAATTCAGAGCTCTTCTTTCGACAAAATTCACAATTTGAATTGCTTGATCCAAAATGCCCTTTAGTGAAAATGGAAATATATTTGATGCCAGTATCAAGTGATGGGTCATACACTGAATGCCTTTTACTTTTGGAATTCGCTTTTTCATCCAAACCTCAATTCCAGATTATTTTGTTCATAAAATAATTAGTGTTCCATCCTTATCTCATCCCAGACATTATGTTACTCAAGGTTTTCTGGTTCTATAAAATATGATACGTCTTCTGAAATATCTAAGTCTTTCCTTAGTAGTTGTTCGAAGAAGAGAACAAAAGAAAAACTCTTGTCTAAACGAACCTGAGTAAGCATATCTTGCAAACAACCCCCAACCAACAAATGAGAATATAATGCCTCGTCAGTCGATTAATCAAGTTGAATTGAAAATATGCCAAATGCCGCAAACCTGATCTCCTACACAACTTGATACCTGACACCACTGGCTATGTCACTGATCTTCCATTAAGCACTACCGTTTGATAGTAAGGACTGCAGCAAGTTATTTCTCCAATCCATTTTCAACACAATTTCCGCCATTTTAAGAAAACAAAGTTTGATCAAAGTTCGTCAATTCTATGCAACGATTTACTGCTTTGATTTTCATGTCTACGACATAAGAGATTTCAGTAATTCTTTTAGTTTATGTCTTAGAATATTCCTGGTAATCTACCTTTATCTATTTTTAGAGTATTCCCATGACATTCATATAAGCTTCATTTTTTTTTCTTGAATTAGGAGAAAACATTCTGTAAATGCCACCTTAACTTTGGCGTTTTCGTAGAGTCATTTGGTAAGGTTTTTTTTTTCAAGAAAAATAGATTGAGGCCTTTCCTAAGATATACTGAATATAGCAAATATTACATTCGCTCTTGCTACACGCATGATAAGGGTCAACATTTTTACAATAATAAAAGTCAGAATAAGAATAAGAAAAGACGACTATGAAAGGGATATACTTCAGTTTTAAAAATATTACAGCGGGGTGGCGTCATTTGAAGGCTAAATAATGCGATGCGCATTGTGACCAGCAATGTGTAGCAACATCTGATAGCCTGGTCGATCACGGTGATATATATTATTATATATTATATATATATATGTTGTGTGGGTGTGTGTGTTGGGGTGTGTGTGTGTGTGTGTGGTGTGTGTGTGTATAGAATATATATATATATATATAAATATATATATACATTTAATTTGAATTTAATTATATCATTGATGGGTAACCCTGCGACAGACCAGCGTTCCGTTCAGGTTGGGAATTTATACGCCATAAAAACTGGGAAACTGGCCCTTATGAGTCGGGATGACTCGAAAAGGTAACTTTACCTTCAACCTTAACAGTACTTCCAAAGGAAAATGGACCTATTAAAACTCTTGGTGACATCAGACATTGGGCTCCATTAAACTGAGTGTGTTGTCCACCTGCAAGCTACGGTTTTCTAATACCCTATAAATATAATTCTGTCGGTTCACTGTTCCATTTAGCTTCAATTGTGCTTCATCAGATCACACAATCGTTGTCACAAACACTTTATCTTAACCTACCATGTGTTGAAGCCACTCACTAAACTCGATTCTGCGATTAGAATTGTTACCGTTAATTGCATGTAATAATATAAGGATGTAAAATTAGCTCTTATAAAAATGCGCCATATTCTTGCAATGCTTATTCTTGTCTTACGTGCACATTGTACGGTAGACTTCAGTTGCAAGCGTGTAAAATGTTCGAACACCATAAACGAGGAAGCAACACTTGATACAATACGAGGTCGGTTGGATTTTCCGTTCTGCACATCACACACGGTAGAATGTTTTTCGAACTTATTAGGAATCCCAGAAAATGTCAGACGTGTTGGTGGGGTTCTGTTCCAAACTTACACCTCCATTCTCTTTACTCTTTACTCTTTTACTTGTTTCAGTCATTTGACTGCGGCCATGCTGGAGCACCGCCTTTAGTCGAGCAAATCGACCCCAGGACTTATTCTTTGTAAGCCCAGTACTTATTCTAACGGTCTCCTTTGCGAACGCTCTAAGTGACGGGGACGTAAAACACACCAGCATCGGTTGTCAACAATGCTAGGGGGGACAAACCAGACACCACCACACACACTATATATATATATATATATATATATGTATACATATATACGACAGGCTTCTTTCAGTTTCCGTCTACCAATCCACTCACAAGGCATTGGTCGGCCCCGGGCTATAGCAGAAGACACTTGCCCAAGATGCCACGCAGTGGACTGAACCCAACCCTTGTTGGTTTTCAAGCTACTTACCACACAGCCACTCCTGCACCTTTGTCGTAGAACTTCAACAACATTCTCAAATTTGAAATACCTCTTTAAAATGGTCATACATTTCTTAAACTACAACGGCACCCCTGTCAATTTGTCACAGGTTTTTTTTCAAATCTCAGAATAATGCCCGTTCACAACAATTGATCAAACGCAACCTAGCTTTTTCAGGATCACACCTTACCAACAGTGAAAGTATATTCAAAGTGAAACATTTTTTGGAGATTTTTTTTATTATGATTTCTAAAAAAAGTCAAATTTTACAAAGCCAAACACGTTGTAAAAGGGCCAGAATAAAGGACAAAATGGTTACAGGTAACTTGTATTAATCGTGTGATATCAGAAAAAATCTGAATAAATTGAGTATTAAAATATTTCTACACGTTTCACTTTCCCTGAACTGTGCATACATTTTTTTTTGGGGGGGGGGCTCCGACTTCCATTCTTTGGGCTTTTTGTTTTCTTCTTTTCTTTATTTCTTTCTTTCCATATTTCTGACGAAGAACTCCGCTCGAAACGTTAAATCCTCCTTTTTTCTTTCCTTTCCTGAGCGTCCAATAATACTATACTTATTCCACGTCCTCGAGTTGTTGTGTTTTCTCTTTGTTCATGTTTGAATTAACTATATATATATATATATATATAATATATATACATATACACTAAACACACACACACACACACACACACATATATATATATATATATATATATATATATAACATATTCTATATCTATCTATCTATCTATATATATATATATATATATATACATATTATATATGTATGTTTATATATATTATATAATATATATATATATATATATATATATATATATATACATATATATAATACATACATATACACTCACACACATACATATATATACATCTACATATATATATATATATATATTTATAATACATACAATTTATATACATACATATACACATGCATATATATATATATGTATGTATGTATGTATGTATGTATGTATGTATGTATGTATGTATATAGTGTACTGTTCCGTGATAGGAAATTCAAGAAAAACAGTACTCCATATGTGGTTTGTGGCTGATGAATTTGTTTGAGATATTTCTCAGCATATGAAAATATTCGTTGGACCTAATGACATGTATTGTGTCCTTTAAGTAAATAGTGTGTGTGTGTGTGTGTGTGTGTGTATGTGTGTGTGTGTGTGTGTGTGTGTGTGTGTGTGTAATACATTATATATAAATAGTTTTCGGACGATTCTGAGTTGCAACGTATTGGGTTTTGTATTAAATGATCTTTGTACAATGTAAAATATATTTTCGTATTTTTTACGGTTCTTATATTGCTGCTCACACGTGCACACATACACATACATACACGTATATATATTTACGCATATTCACAGAAATGGGCATACATACATATAGATATCAATACAAAAGCGTACAAGTATACACATATACACAAAATGCACACATATACCTATTTACGAGCAGTGCTGAAAAGTTCCTGGCTTTGGGTAAAAGAAAATACAGGAGGATCAGTTAATTATGGGTTTACTCAACATATTCCCCTCTCAGATTCACACACTTATTGCAGTGGTCCTTAAGTTTTTCTAAGCCTTGTAAAAGAACTCGTTGGGTTGGGCCTCCAACCACGACTTTCGCAATATTCTTAAAGGCAAAGGCGGTGAGCTGGCAGAAACGTTAGCACGCTGGGCGAAATGCTTTGCGGTATTTCGTCTACCGCTACGTTCTGAGTTCAAATTCCGCTGAGGTCCACTTTGCCTTTCATCCTTTCGGGGTCGATTAAATAAGTACCAGTTACGCACTGGGGTCGATGTAATCGACTTAATCCGTTTGTCTGTCCTTATTTGTCCTCTCTGTGGTTAGCCCCTTGTGGGTAGTAAAAGAAATAGGTATTTTGTCTGTCTTTACGTTCTGAGTTAAAATTATATATACAAATAATCATTAATTAATGAATTTATCAGTGGCCATCATACTAAAATACCATAATGGTTAATTTATATTAAAATTTCTATAAGGGCATTAAATAATTTCAACGCCTTATGTTAGGTGTTTACCACTGACAATCGGGAAGAGTTTTGATAAATCAAACCGTGAAATCTATAGATAAGGAAATATCCAAATTATTTTATAAATCCTCGCTGTGTTTAATTTCCTCGCTTACAGCCTTGTGGTAGTGAATTAAAATTTTCTAGTGATTCATAGACCATTTGGGGTCTATTTCTAGCAGACTGGCATTGAAATTATTCAATGTCCTTATGGAAATATTAATATACATAATACATACATACATACATACATATATATATATATATATATATAGTATATATATATATATATATATATTATATATATATATATATAATATATATATAATATGGAAGGTTGGAAGATGAGATGATGTACAGGTATTATATATTAGAAAAATGAGGTAATCAGATCGGATGGTTCATATTTATAGATATTTATTTATATATTACATTTTTTACATATATATCATTACATATACAATCCGAATGATATGATCTGAATGATATGATATATATGTAAAAAAATGTAATATATAAATAAATATCTATAAATATGAACCATCCGATCTGATTACCTCATTTTTTCTAATATATATATATATATATATATATATAAATTCAAATTACGATGAACGTAAACAAACAAACGAAGTTTGCTTTAGAAGCGTTGAGATGTCTTAGAAAGTAAAAGAAGTGATTTTAAATTCTCAAACGCAGGATAATGCTAATAATATCGCCCGAACAGGATAAGCTACCCCTAGTGTACAGAAAAAAGGATTGGCGGCCGGCTATATATATATAAAAACAAACAAAAAAGTTCTAAAATCTCTCTAATAGATGAAGGCAGAAGTTGTACTAGCAAGTAATGTTTGTAACCACCTCAACATGGCTGTTCCGTTTGAACGGACTTTACTGCGATGTTTGAACCCCAAGAGGACATCGGCTCTAGCTGGTTAAAGATGCACAGAGAGACGTGGGCGGGGGCCTAATATATGAGTTTGTGTTATGTTCCCTTAACAATTAATCCCGAATGCCATAAAACCGGATGTTCTACCATTTAGATCAGGGATACGGAACTAACGTAACTCAGGCCCGATGCGGCCCTTTATGACCTTTTTTTTATGAAACACGTCTATTGACATGATTATATAAACATTGTAAGTTTTCTGCTCCAATATTGTAACACAATCTTTAGGGTTAGCTCTGCTTATTTAAATAATTTTATTTCTCACTCATTCTCCCTGTCTCTCACTCTCACCTACTTGCTCTCTCACCCATTCACTTTCCCTCTCTCTTCCTCTCTCAAACACACACATCTTCTCGCTTCCACTCTACGTTTCTCGCTATCTGTCTCTTCCTCTCCCGTTAAACCCTCTCTCTCACACTTTCTCTCTGTCTCACTATCGCTCACACTTTTTCTCTCACTCACACACGCTCTCTCCTTCTCTCTCTCTCTCTCTCTCTCTCTCTCTCTCTCACACACACACACACACACACACACACACACACACACACACTTTCTATATTTTTCACTATCTGTCTGTCTCCCTTCCACCTCTCTCTCTCACTCTCTCACTCTCACTCACTCTCTCATTCTCTCTCTCACTCTATCTGACTCCCTCTCTCACTCTCCTGTCTCCCTCTCACTCACTCTCTCTCCTTCTTTCCCTTTCACTTCCCCTCTCTTTCTCTCCCTCTCTCTTATTCTCTCTCTCCCTCACTCTCTCTCTCACACTCTCTCACTCTCTCTCTCTCACTCTCTCTGTCTCACTTACTCTCTCTCTCTCTCTCATTCACTCACGCTTTCTCTCAATTTTTTTTAATGCTTTATTTTATGTACGACGTAGTGTACTTTGTACTCCATATGATGTTTGTCCAATTATCATTTTAGTGGAGTGGCCCTGTTTATGAAGGGCAATATCTCTTAAGACCCACAACATAAAAAACAAAAATGTTTTCTCATGTTTGTTCTACGAGATCAATAATTCTCAAACTGCTTGTTTTTTTTTTTTAATATCGCCTTTTATTTTATTAACACATTTCTTCAGCACCTCCTTCTTCAACAAAATTAAATACACCATTAAAAAACAAAATACTGCAGCCGACAAGTTTATCGCCATTAAACGACAACTTTTACGTAAGACATTTCAGCAATGTAATATGTATAATAAATATATTTATAAACCCTCATATATATATATGCACAAATATATATACATACGCATGAACCTACATCAGTAGGTATATGCAAATAAGGCAGTCAGATAGCAGAACCGTTAGCACGATGAGCAAATTGCTTAGCGACATTTCGTCTATTTTTACGTTCTGAGTTCAAATTCTGTTGGGGTTGACTTCACCTTTCATTCTTTCGGTGTCGATAAAATAAGGGATCTTTTCGGTTTGAACGGCAGTTTTTTCTAGCGGTGTCATATGAAATTGTCACCCATAATTATGACCCTAGAATCGATCTATTGCATTTCAATCTCTTTTAGGGTTAGGGTTTGTTAGGGTTAGTTATGGTTAGGGGGAAGGGTATCTTTTTTTTCTTCACAAATGTAAATAAACACAATCTGTTTCTTAAACGAGGGACATATTCATACGGCACAGAATGCTTTTTAACTCAATAGACGTCACTGATTGGTTGAAATTGCAAAAATTAAAGAAAAAAAACAACAAATATCTTACAAACTATAGATTTTTCTCAATAAAGCCAAGAGAAAAAGATGTTTTATAAACACATTCTACCAGTTACCTAGAAATTATGTTAAAAACTGCCGCTCAAACCGAAAAGATCCAAAATAAGTACGACTAGCTGAGCACTTGGGGTCGATGTAATCGACTTACCCCTTCTCCGAAATTGCTGGCCTTTTGTCAATATTTGAAACCAATATGTGTGTATAAGTGAATGCGTGTATATGTATATATATATATATGTGTGTGTGTGTGTGTGTGGAGGTGCAATGGCCCAGTGGTTAAGGCAGCGGACTCGCGGTTGGAGGATCGCGGTTTCGATTCCCAGACCAGGCGATGTGTGTGTTTATTGAGCGAAAACACCTAAAAGTTCCACGAGGCTCCGGCGGAGGGTGGGGGTGGCGACCCCTGTTGTACTCTTTCGCGCCAACTTTCTCTCACTCTTTCTTCCTGCGATGGACTGGCGTACCGTCCCGCTGGGGGGAACACATACGCCATAGAAACCGGGAAACCGGGCCCATGAGCCTGGCTAGGTTTGAAAAAGGTAAAAAATTAAAAAATTTTTTTTTTTAAATATTATATATATATTTATTTTATTTTTTATTTAAATATATATATATATATATATATATATTATATAATATATATATATATGTTATATATATATATATATATATATATATATATATATATATATATATATAGTATATATATATATATATAATATATATATATATATATATATATATATGTATATATATAAAACAAATATTAAATGAAACAGAGAAATACAATTGTCAAACTAACTATTTATTTACATTTATAATATAATATAATATAACAAGATAAAATAACAAATTTTAATAAAAATCATATAAAACCAACAATTTGTTTCGACTTATATACATTTGCATTTTGTACTTATACCATTTCTTTTTCTGTGGTATTTAACTGCTGCACCAGCGAATTGGATGTTTTACATCCCTTGAAGGAATTGTTTTGTCCATCGTTTGTTTTATTTATATAAATAAGGAGTGGCTGTGTGGTAAGTAGCTTGCTTACGAACCACATGGTTCCGGGTTCAGTCCCACTGCGTGGCACCTTGGGCAAGTGTCTTCTACTATAGCCTCGGGCCGACCAAAGCCTTGTGAGAGGATTTGGTAGGCGGAAACTGAAAGAAGCCCGTCGTATATATGTATATGTATATATGTGTGCGTGTGTGTGTCTGTGTTTGTCCCCGTAGCATTGCTTGACAATCGATGCTGGTGTGTTTATGTCCCCGTCACTTAGCGGTTCGGCAAAAGAGACCGATAGAATAAGTACTGGGCTTACAAAGAATAAGTCCCGGGGTCGAGTTGCTCGATTAAAGGCGGTGCTCCAGCATGGCCGCAGTCAAATGACTGAAACAAGTAAAAGAGTAAAGAGTAAGAGTATATATATATATATATATATATATATATATATATATATATATATTAATTCCAAGAAAGTTAGAGGTTGTGAATCCAACCAACTGAGGGATAATATCTATCCAATATTTGTTATATTTTAATAATATATATGTAAAGCATGATATGTTATACATGTATGTATATTTTTATAATTGTTCTTTTAGTAAATAAATTGACATAATATAATGTCTAAAAGTGATGAATACCACCTATTGATCTTCTCCATTTTTTTATTGCTCTAATATATATAATATATATATATATATATATATATATATATCAATGCGACCGCATATATTGTTTTCAATTTTGACACAATGCCAGATATTTTAGATAAAGAAGTGGAAGTTGATTATATCGACTTACGCTTCAGAACTGGTACTTATTTTTGTCGATCCCAGAAGGGATGAAAGGAAAAATAGGCCTCACCAGAATTAGAACTCAGAACGTAAGGCGTCGGAAGAAATGTCGCAAAGCATCTTGTCTGATGTGCCAGTGATTGTACCATATGCCCGCTATTTTATTGACTTCTGACACTGATTGCAAATTCTGGCGCAAAGTCTGCACTTTCGGGAGAGGGGGAGGTTGATTACATTGACCCCCAATGTCCAACTGGTGTTTATTTTATTGAACCCGAAAGGTGGCGAGCTAACAGAATCGTTAGCACGCCGGGCGAAATACTTAGCGGTATTTAGTCTGCCGCTACGTTCTGAATTCAAATTCCGCCGAGGTCGACTTTGCCTTTCATCCTTTCGGGGTTGATTAAATAAGTACCAGTTACGCACTTGGGTCGATATAATCGACTCAATCCGTTTGTCTGTCCTTGTTTGTCCTCTCTGGGTTTAGCCCCTTGTGGGTAGTAAAGTAACAGATATTTGGTCTACCGCTACGTTCTGAGTTCAAATTCCGCCGAGGTCCACTTTGCCTTTCATCATTTCGGGGTCGATTAAATAAGTACCAGTTACGCACTGGGGTCGATATAATCGACTTAATCCGTTTGTCTGTCCTTTTTGTCCTCTCTGTGTTTAACACCTTGTGGGTAGTAAAGAAAAAGATTTCGTTCGTCTTTTATATTCTGAGTTCAAATTACACCCAGTCGACTCTGCTCTGCCTTTTTTATCCTTTCGTGGTCGATGAAATAAGTACCAATTAAGCACTGGGATCAATGTTATCGACCATCCCCCTGCCCGAAAATTTCAGACCTTATGCCTTTAGTAGAAAAAATTATTTTTATTATCATTATTTTTACTTTTACTCTCCACGTTTGTTACAGTCACTTGCCGAAACACACCCAATGTCCTGGGGCGAGTGAAGGATAAGAGATGTTACAGTAAGACTGAAAGCTTGGGGAGGAAAGGAACCGAAATATCTTCATGTAACGTAACACAGGCATTTAAATATGGTTTTTCTAAGGATGTGGGCTGTACTTGCCAGCACAATCTTTTGGATTTCTCTGAGATATGGTTCTCCTGGGATCTTATCTAGAGTATTATTATTGTTGTTGCTGTTGTTGTGTTGTGTTGTTGTTGTTATTATATTATTATTATTCAAACAGAGAAGGTAGATTAAGGAAATGATGCATTGAAGACTAATATAAATAGACTTTCTAAGCAAGTATCATAAGGTCTGCATGCTGTTGATAGACAATACTTTAAGCTGATTTCTCATTTCCAGTTTCTGGTCAACTAAAAGATTGCGATCAGAAGACACGATTTGGAAAAAAACGAATTGAAAACAAAAAAAAACGTAAAGACAACATAAAAAGGAGGGAAAGGCTTCTTCGATACTTAATTCGTTCCTTTTATATTTATCTAGATTTTCTTTCTGTTTTGCTTTCAGCATCTACCATAATCATACATAGCAATTCGACGGCGACTTAATACCGTGGGTGTGTTTGTATGTAATACATAGATACACACAGACACACGCATAATTTATCTATTAACTTATACATGCTTAACAACATACAAGCATACAAGCAGTTGCACCATATATCAATAAACACTTTGGCTGCTGTTAATGGTTACAAATTTTGGTAGAAGACCACTAAGTTCGTGGGAGGAAGTAAGTCGATTACATCGACACCCCCACCCCCGTGTTCATCTATTACTTATTTTATCGATCCCGAAAGGGCTAAAGGTAAAATCGACCTCGGTGGAATTTGAACTCAGAACGTAAAGACGGGCGAAATGCCGCTGAGCATTTTGCCCGGCGTGCTAACGAGTCTGCCAGCTCGCCGCCTTCAGCTGATTTTAACAACGGTTTCAAGTTTTGGCACAGGCCAATAGTTATTGAAGGGAGTTAGAAATCGATTACATCGAACCCAGTACTTTACTGGTTCTTATTTTATCGGCCCCGGACGGATGAAATGCAACGTCGGCTTCAGTGGTATTTGAACTGATAACGTAAAGCCAAGATATACCATAAGGCAGTTTTACCTGACGTGCTAACGATTCTGCCAGTTCGCAACATTAGTCAAATATTAATAATATATTTGTGTATGTGTATGCGTATATTATATAATATATATATATATATATATATATATATATATATATATATATATAAACATTCAACAATATAAGGAATGGTCATATAGGACATTCGACTCACTAGAAAGGGCAGCTAAAACTCATGCCGCTAAGTAGCTGTAATTCTGAAATAGAGAGAGAAATAAAAACATTTACCCCTTTCATCTCTGGACTATGCATAGTTTCGGCAAAACTTTGGCAAATGAATTAATTAAATTAAATTAAATTAAATTCATCTACATCTGGCGTGCCTTGTCAGCAGAGAGCCTAGGACGAGTATATGTCCACGACGCTATGGTAAAGAAGCCTCCAGTACATATGCTCTAAATTTTCAAATCTTACCGCAATCGCGCGGTCTTCTCAGCAGCAAATATAAACTGCTGATTTAATTTCAAAATTAGCCAAAAAAATCATTAATTAATAAATATAAGGGTAGCAAAAAATTCTAGAAAAAATTCTCCGCTACCAGCGGTCTAATGAGAAAGAAAAAATAGTCAAAGACTATATAGTATACGTTCAACAATATAAGGAATGGCCATATAGGACATTCGACTCACTAGAAAGAGCAGCCAAAACTCATACCGCTAAGTAGTTGTAATTCTGAAATAGAAAGAGAAATAAAAAACGTTTACCCCTTTCAATATATACATATACACATACATATATATATATATATATATATATATATATATATATATATATATATATATATATATATATATATATAATATAAAAAAAAAATTTTTTTTAAAATGCAGAATGCTCAAATGAAAGAAGATTTTAATAAAATGAGAAATTGATAAAAATATAAAAATATATTTATTCAACCGGTTTTCGTCATTGTATGACTTGTCAAGAATTTATGTTTTAAGAAGTTTTTTTAAAAATTAGAAAGGGGAAAAAAAGAAAATTGCATTGTTTTTTTGTAAAAGAATAATGATAAAAATGTACAAAAATTAAAAAATAAGTTCTCCGATACATTGTGAGTTCGTTGTGTATCTTGAGGTTTATGGTTGTTTACGAAAAAATTACCTTGAGGTGTTAAGATCCAAAGGGATTAAGAGCATGTGTTGTGTTGTTAAATTCAGCATGTTTGCAGGACAGGAAGTAGTAGTAATTGTGGTCCTGGTTCTTCAGTTCCTGTGTTGTGAGTAAGGGGAGACAACTCTTTTGAGTTCTTCAATAAAACCCAAATTATAAAACTATCATTTTAGCTTCATTTGCATTATCTTTTTTATATAATTGCTTGTTAACTTAACTTTCAGATTTTAACACTTTATTTTATTATTTTCTAATAATATAAATCTGCATAGACAATTGCATTCAAATTGTCATATCATTTATAATAAAAATGATAGTAATAACAACAATAGTAAAAATGATATTTAAAGAATATAAGTTTTAGCTTGAAGTGATGAATGCATGGTATCTTTATATATTTGTGTTAGTCCATCCATGAAGAGTGAGGTAGAGAAAGAAGTTTGATCAACGAGGAGTTTGCATATTAAGTTGTGTTTGGAATTTTTCAATAAAGAGATTCTCCTTGTTAATTCTCTCCTGTGTGGTAATCCCGTCTTTACATGGTATAGAAGGGGAATATATAGAATTTGGGGTTTAAGTCTTTAGCACATGAGTCTAAGTGGTCACTCAGTGGAATTTCGGTATTCCGATGGAGATTTATTTGTTCTTTATGCACCGTTACTCGTTTACGTAACGGGAGACTCGTTTGTCCAACATAATTATGTTAGCAACCAGCGCATGTGAGAACGTAGATAAGGTTCTCGGAGGAACAGGAGAAGTTAGTCTTGATTTTAAACTTCGTACCTTGTTTGAAGGTAAATTCAGAGCCTTCAAGTAGAAAGGGGCAGGTACCACAGTTTGAGCGTGCACATTTTTTTTGTGGGGGTGGATGTGGTGTGTGAAGTTTGGCATTTGTCAAGATTTTTTTAAAAGATTTGTGTTGCCTTTTGCATTTGAGGATTTTGGGTATTTATAATGTTTTTCATTTTTGGTTCTTGACAGTAGACTGAGGTTTTGTATGATTGTGTTGTATGCTTCGATATTTTTGGGTTGTGGGTGGAAATGTATGGAAGTATTTTGAGGTTGTGTGTGGTGTTAGGTTGGGTGGTTTTCAGTGTAGTGTTGTCTAGTTCTTTGAAAAAAATTGTTTGTCAGAATGAACTTAAGAGAGATTCTGAATAAAAGACTTTTGTTTAATGCGGTCAGGGAATGTCTCTGGTGTTTTTCTAGCCAGAAGTCAATTGCCTTATACCATACTCATGTGGAATGTTGTGTAGAGGTTGATGACATCAAAGGATACCAGGAGTGCCTCCTCGTTAACTGTTTTCGGGAGGTGTTTGAGCATGTCCAGATCATCCCTAATGAAACTTTTAATGTGGGTAAGGAAAGGTTTCAAAAGGATGTCTAGGAAGTTACTCAGGCGGTGTGTTTCACAGGAGGTACCAGCCACGATGGGCCTTAGTTTTAGGTCCTCCGGTGCTTTGATGTTGATGTGGATGTCAGTGGAGAGTTTGCAGGCTTCGGTGATGTATTGTTTTTATGGATTTTAGGAAGGCCATAAAAAGGCTGGGCTTGCATTTGAAAATGGGTGATATAATCCCTTTCTTTTTCTGTGAGTCCCTGACCGTGTTGGGTATGAGTGTGGTGAGGTTTCTGATTGTTTTTTGCTGTTTGTAGTTGTTAATAACCTCATAGAAAATGTTATGTTAAGCATGGAGAACACTAGGTGTTTATAAAATTCGTGTCCATAAGGAACACAGCACTCCCTTTGTCCGCTTCTTTGATGGTGAGGTTTTTATCCAGTGTATGTCACGTAGGTTTTCCCATTCTTCCTTACTGAAATTGGATTTTCTTGGTTTTGCTTGGGGTAAAGGGGAGACTCTGGATGTGTTTACAGAAATCGTCCAGTGTTTTATTTCCCTTTGGTGGTAGGAAGTTGCTTTTATTTCTGATCAATGAATCGTCCCCATTGTTGATATCTGTCAAAGCTTCTGTTAGGCGAAGTTTTCTGCAGAATTCAGAAACGTCATCTTGACCATCCTTGGGTGTTCTTGGGGTGGGTGTGAATTTCAAACCTCTTGCTAGGATGTTGATTTGGGTTGGTGTCAGTGTTTTGCTGGAGAGGTTTTAACTTTTGTTTTCTTATTTTGGGTCTGTGTTAGCGGTGGTGTTTGTATTTTTCCCCTCTGTCTAAAAAATGGTTGTTGAGGTAAGGGGTGTATTCTTTGTTAAAGTTCTGGTTGTTGTGTAGGAGTGTTTTTGGGTGGGGAGGTTGGAGGGGGGTAGGTAGTTGTCGTATTTGTGTTGGTATGGGATGCGATGGTGTAAGGATTTGTGAGAAATGCGATGGGTTTGTGGGTGTGTGTGTCTGGTAGATTGTATGGGGGGATGTAGGGGGGTATATAGTTGTGGTGATTGGGTTCGTGTGGGATGTGAGGGTTTGGAGATCTGTAGGAGATGTGGTAGGAATGTGGTTGTTGGATGGGTGGACTATAGGGTGTTCGTTGGGTGGGTCTTATATGTATCGGTGTTGGGTAGGATGCCTTGTTTGTTATTAGTGTGAGGGAGGGGAGCCTTGAGGGGGGGATAATTTCTAGTGTATGGGAGGTTCTTGAAGGTTCTAATCGGTGGGGGAGGGGTGTTAGAGTGATTGGAAAACCAGGTTTTGTGGTGGGTCTTGTTTGAGATGTTTCGGGGGGGAAAAGGTTTTTTATATGGTTGGGGGAGGTTTGTGTCCTGTTAGGAGGGGGTTTGGAGAGTATGTGTATTTGAGGTGCGGTTTGGAATGGTGTTTATGGGGTACAGTGGAAGTCTGTGTTGTGGGTACTTTTATGAATGGGTTTTGGATTTATGGTTTAATATGAATTGTGTTTCATAGTTGAGGAAGAAATCTTTGTTGTTTTCCCAGCGTTTAAGGGAGTTCGTTCTTCCTTTTCACATTCATCTTTCCATAGTTTAATAACAAGTTCGAGGGGCTGTTCGTTGGTGTGTGAGGTTAGTTCTAGAAGTATCTCATCGTCTATTTTGTGTATTTTTGTTCGTGGTTTTGTGCTCTGAGTTTTAGAAGTTCTACTTCGGTTTTCATTTTTTCAATGTTAGTTTTTCTCTTAGGAGCGTTGTTTTCAGGTTCGTCTGGGATGTGTTTGATTTGGAATTTTCGGGGTAGTATGATAGGGGAGGAGTTTAGTTTAACATTTGTCGTAAATTTCAGCTTTGTTTTGGTTTTTGAGCATGTTCCAGAAGAGAGTTTTCTGTTGTGTAGTTTCTTAGTCCAAGTAGTGATGATCTGGTTTTTAATGCGTTGTGCTGTGGTTGAAGGTGTTCCTTCTTGTGTTGAGTGTGGTCTGAGGTCTCTTTGGCGTTGAATTGGTAAGTAGATTTTCAGTGTAGTGTTGATTTCATTTAGGTTTACATCTATCTTATCCGAAGTAGAGTTTTCAGTGTAGTGTTGATTTCGTTTAGGTTTACATCAATTTTATCCGAAAGTTGTTGATGATGGTTGTTGTTTTCTGAGTTGTCCGGGATTGATGGAGAAGTTCGTCAATTTTTTGGAGAATGTAAGTAGATGTGTATTGAGTACTTTGAGTTCTTTTAGAATGGTCTTATTGGTGACTGTCTCTGTAAGAGTGCTCTTGTTTTTCGGAGAACATTCTGAATCACACGTGTGGTAGAGGGTACAGATCAATAAATGACCGCACGTGGAGAAATGATAAGTAAGGAAAAATTTTTTTTAAAAATGCAGAATGCTCAAATGAAAGAAGATTTTAATAAAATGAGAAATTGATAAAATATATAAATATATATTTATTCAACCGGTTTTCGTCATTGTATGACTTGTCAAGAATATTTATGTTTTAAGAAGTCCACCCATCCAACAACCACATTCCTACCACATCTCCTACAGATCTCCAAACCCTCACATCCCACACGAACCCAATCACCACAACTATATACCCCCCTACATCCCCCATACAATCTACCAGACACACACCCACAAACCCATCGCATTTCTCACAAATCCTTACACCATCGCATCCCATACCAACACAAATACGACAACTACCTACCCCCCTCCAACCTCCCCACCCAAAAACACTCCTACACATACAACCAGAACTTTAACAAAGAATACACCCCTTACCTCAACAACCATTTTTTAGACAGAGGGGAAAAATACAAACACCACCGCTAACACAGACCCAAAATAAGAAAACAAAAATTATAAACCTCTCCAGCAAAACACTGACACCAACCCAAATCAACATCCTAGCAAGAGGTTTGAAATTCACACCCACCCCAAGAACACCCAAGGATGGTCAAGGATGACGTTTCTGAATTCTGCAGAAAACTTCGCCTAACAGAAGCTTTGACAGATATCAACAATGGGGACGATTCATTGATCAGAAATAAAAGCAACTTCCTACCACCAAAAGGGAGAAATAAAACACTGGACGATTTCTGTAAACACATCCAGAGTCTCCCCTTTACCCCAAGCAAAACCAAGGTAAAATCCAATTTCAGTAAGGAAGAATGGGAAAACCTACGTGACATACAACTGGATAAAAACCTCACCATCAAAGAAGCGGACAAAGGGAGTGGTGTTCCTTATGGACACGGAATTTTATAAACACCTAGTGTTCTCCATGCTTAACAATAACATTTTCTATGAGGTTATTAACAACTACAAACAGCAAAAAACAATCAGAAACTCACCACACTCATATGCCAACACGGTCAGGGACTCACAGAAAAAGAAAGGGATTATATCACCATTTTCAAATGCAAGCCAGCCTTTTTTATGGCCTTCCTAAAATCCATAAAAACAAATACATCACCGAAGCCTGCAAACTCTCCACTGACATCCACATCAACATCAAAGCACCGGAGGACCTAAAACTAAGGCCCATCGTGGCTGGTACCTCCTGTGAAAACACCGCCTGAGTAACTTCCTAGACATCCTTTTGAAACCTTTCCTTACCCACATTAAAAGTTTCATTAGGGATGATCTGGACATGCTCAAACACCTCCCGAAAACAGTTAACGAGGAGGCACTCCTGGTATCCTTGATGTCATCAACCTCTACACCAACATTCCACATGAGTATGGTATAGAGGCAATTGACTTCTGGCTAGAAAAACACCCAGAGACATTCCCTGACCGCATTAACAAGTCTTTTATTACAGAATCTCTTAAGTTCATTCTGACAAACAATTTTTTTCTCTTCGACGACACACACTACCGTCCAAAAATGTGGCATTGCGATGGGGACCAAGGCTGCACCAGTCCTTGCGAACCTCATAATGGGTACTTCGAACTGTCACTCTATGAAATATCAAGCCAGAAATTTGGACATGTTTTCCACACCTACCTAATGGAAAACTGGAAAAGGTATTTAGATGATTGTTTCATCATATGGAAAGAACCTTATGAAAAACTCCTGGAATTCAAAACCATACTAAACAACATACATCCCAACATCCAATTCACTATGGAATTAAGCAAACATCATCTCCCCTTCCTTGATCTCCTAATTATAAAAACACCTAAGAACCAAATCATAACAGACATCTACCACAACCTACAGACTCACAACAATACCTCCTCTTTAGTTCATGCCACCCAAAACCACCAAGACAAATATCCCTTTCAATTTAGCTAAAAGGGTATGCACCATTGTCTCGGATCCAAAAACACGAGAAATACGCCTTCAAGACCTAAAAAAAACACTATTACAACGTCAATATCCCTCCACCCTTATAGAGTATGGAATAAAACGCGCCAAAGAACTAGACAACACTACACTGAAAACCACCCAACCTAACACCACAACACAACCTCAAAATACTTCCATACTTTCCACCCACAACCCAAAAATATCGAAGCATACAACACAATCATACAACCTCAGTCTACTGTCAACAGACCCAAAAATGAAAAACATTATAAATACACACAAAATCCTCAAATGCAAAAGGCAACACAAATCTTTAAAAAAACTCTTGACAAATGCCAAACTTCACACACCACATCCACCCCCAACAGTAAAAAAATGTGCACGCTCAAACTGTGGTACCTGCCCCTTTCTACTTGAAGGCTCTGAATTTACCTTCAAACAAGGTACGAAGTTTAAAATCAAGACTAACTTCTCCTGTTCCTCCGAGAACCTTATCTACGTTCTCACATGCGCTGGTTGCTAACATAATTATGTTGGACAAACGAGTCTCCCGTTACGTAAACGAGTAACGGTGCATAAAGAACAAATAAATCTCCCGGAATACCGACAAATTCCACTGAGTGACCACTTAGACTCATGTGCTAAAGACTTAAACCCCAAATTCTATATATTCCCCTTCTACCAATGTAAAGACGGGATTACCACACAGGAGAGAATTAACAAGGAGAATCTCTTTATTGAAAAATTCCAAACACAACTTAATATGCAAACTCCTCGTTGATCAAACTTCCTTCTCTACCTCACTCTTCATGGATGGACTAACACAAATATTTAAGATACCATGCATTCATCACTTCAAGCTAAAACTTATATTCTTTAAATATCATTTTTACTATTGTTGTTATTACTATCATTTTTATTATAAATGATATGACAATTTGAAATGCAATTGTCTATGCAGATTTATATTATTAGAAAATAATATAAATAAGTGTTTAAAATCTGAAAGTTAAGTTAACAAGCAATTATATAAAAAAGATAATGCAAATGAAGCTAAAATGATAGTTTTATAATTTGGGTTTTATTGAAGAACTCAAAAGAGTTGTCTCCCCTTACTCACAACACAGGAACTGAAGAACCAGGACCACAATTACTACTACTTCCTGTCCTGCAAACATGCTGAATTTAACAACACAACAAACACATGCTCTTAATCCCTTGGATCTTAACACCTCAAGGTAATTTTTTCGTAAACAACCATAAACCTCAAGATACACAACGAACTTACAATGTATCGGAGAACTTATTTTTTAATTTTTGTACATTTTTATCATTATTCTTTTACAAAAAACAATGCAATTTTCTTTTTTTCCCCTTCTAATTTTTAAAAAAACTTCTTAAAACATAAATATTCTTGACAAGTCATACAATGACGAAAAACCGGTTGAATAAATATATATTTATATATTTTATCAATTTCTCATTTTATTAAAATCTTCTTTCATTTCAGCATTCTGCATTTTAAAAAAAATTTTTCCTTATTATATATATTCCACCTTCTCTCTCTTTTCATCTGTCCCTTTCTCCTGTCTCTGTTCTCACGTGACAGCTAGCCGCCGTTGAGCGCTCTTTTCGTTTTCAGCCGCGAGAAGCAACACGTATTTGGTCGTCTCCCTCCCCGTGGCCATTAGGCACAACTTCACAGCCAGCCCCATACTCAACTCGTCCTGTCGAAAGACCTTGTCCCACGTCCTGGTTTGTTTTGTTGTTTTATTTTTTATTTTATTTTATTTTTACCGTTATTGTTTTTACGTTTTTGTATTCTTATTGGTGTCACGTATTCTGTATTTTTTTTATGTACTTCGTTCGTTTTCCGTCCTCGCGTTGTATACATTCGAAGCTTTCTTCCAGGGGATCTAATGCGCTTGGCTTAGATTTCCCTTGTGCTGGCTGGCCATATCGGAGCAATCTCAAGATTTATCAGCCGAAATTGCTAAGATGATCTGGTTCTTGACTGATGACTGAGGGCTTCGAATGTCCCGTCCTGTGGTTCTTGTGTCGTCTCTGTGGTGTTTCATGTTCTTGTCCATGTCTGTAATTATTTTTACTGTTTACCTATATTATATATATATATATATATATATATATATATATAATATATATATATATATATATATATATATATATATATATATTATAATATATATATATATATATATATGTATGTGTATATGTATATATTGAAAGGGGTAAACGTTTTTATTTCTCTTTCTTTTCAGAATTACAACTACTTAGCGGTATGAGTTTTGGCTGCTCTTTCTAGTGAGTCGAATGTCCTATATGGCCATTCCTTATATTGTTGAACGTATACTATATAGTCTTTGACTATTTTTTCTTTCTCATTAGACCGCTGGTAGCGGAGAATTTTTTCTAGAATTTTTTGCTACCCTTATATTTATTATTATGATTTTTTTTGGCTAATTTTGAAATTAAATCAGCAGTTTATATTTGCTGCTGAGAAGACCGCGCGATTGCGGTAAGATTTGAAAATTTAGAGCATATGTACTGGAGGCTTCTTTACCATAGCGTCGTGGACATATACTCGTCCTAGGCTCTCTGCTGACGAGGCACGCCAGATGTAGATGAATTTAATTTAATTTAATTTAATTAATTCATTTGCCAAAGTTTTGCCGAAACTATGCATAGTCCAGAGATGAAAGGGGTAAATGTTTTTATTTCTCTCTCTATTTCAGAATTACAGCTACTTAGCGGCATGAGTTTTGGCTGCCCTTTCTAGTGAGTCGAATGTCCTATATGACCATTCCTTATATTGTTGAATGTTATTATATATTATATATATATATATATATATATATATATATATATATATATATATATTATATACGACGCATACACATACACAAATATATTATTAATATTTGACTAATGTTGCGAACTGGCAGAATCGTTAGCACGTCAGGTAAAACTGCCTTATGGTATATCTTATGGCTTTACGTTATCAGTTCAAATACCACTGAAGCCGACGTTGCATTTCATCCGTCCGGGGCCGATAAAATAAGAACCAGTAAAGTACTGGGTTCGATGTAATCGATTTCTAACTCCCTTCAATAACTATTGGCTCTGTGCCAAAACTTGAAACCGTTGTTAACATCAGCTGAAGGCGGCGAGCTGGCAGACTCGTTAGCACGCCGGGCAAAATGCTCAGCGGCATTTCGCCCGTCTTTACGTTCTGAGTTCAAATTCCACCGAGGTCGATTTTACCTTTAGCCCTTTCGGGATCGATAAAATAAGTAATAGATGAACACGGGGGTGGGGGTGTCGATGTAATCGACTTACTTCCTCCCACGAACTTAGTGGTCTTCTACCAAAATTTGTAACCATTAACAGCAGCCAAAGTGTTTATTGATATATGGTGCAACTGCTTGTATGCTTGTATGTTGTTAAGCATGTATAAGTTAATAGATATAATTATGCGTGTGTCTGTGTGTGTATCTATGTATATACATACAAACACCCACGGTATTAAGTCGCCGTCGAATTGCTATGTATGATTATGGTAGATGCTGAAAGCAAAACAGAAAGAAAAATCTAGATAAATATAAAAGGAACGAATTAAGTATCGAAGAAGCCTTTCCCTCCTTTTTATGTTGTCTTTACGTTTTTTTTTGTTTTCAATTCGTTTTTCCAAATCGTGTCTTCTGATCGCAATCTTTTAGTTGACCAGAAACTGGAAATGAGAAATCAGCTTAAAGTATTGTCTATCAACAGCATGCAGACCTTATGATACTTGCTTAGAAAGTCTATTTATATTAGTCTTCAATGCATCAGTTTCCTTAATCTACCTTCTCTGTTTGAATAATAATAATAATAATAACAACAACAACAACAACAACAACAACAACAGCAACAACAATAATAATACTCTAGATAAGATCCCAGGAGAACCATATCTCAGAGAAATCCAAAAGATTGTGCTGGCAAGTACAGCCCACATCCTTAGAAAAACCATATTTAAATGTCTGTGTTACGTTACATGAAGATATTTCGGTTCCTTTCCTCCCCAAGCTTTCAGTCTTACTGTAACATCTCTTATCCTTCACTCGCCCCAGGACATTGGGTGTGTTTCGGCAAGTGACTGTAACAAACGTGGAGAGTAAAAGTAAAAATAATGATAATAAAAATAATTTTTTCTACTAAAGGCATAAGGTCTGAAATTTTCGGGCAGGGGGATGGTCGATAACATTGATCCCAGTGCTTAATTGGTACTTATTTCATCGACCACGAAAGGATAAAAAAGGCAGAGTCGACCTGGGTGTAATTTGAACTCAGAATATAAAAGCAGACGAAATATCTGTTTCTTTACTACCCACAAGGTGTTAAACACAGAGAGGACAAACAAGGACAGACAAACGGATTAAGTCGATTATATCGACCCCAGTGCGAAAACCGGTTGAATAAATATATATTTATATATTTTATCAATTTCTCATTTTATTAAAATCTTCTTTCATTTGAGCATTCTGCATTTTTTAAAAAAGATTTTCCTTACTTATCATTTCTCCACGTGCGGTCAACACAACCCCACCATTTATTGATCTATATATATATATATAATATATATACTTTATTTTAAGCAGCAGAAAATTCAACAAAATCTGTTACTCTGAGTTTCTCGTTGCCGTTCATCAGACAGTTTTTGCTAGAATGGAACTTATATATCAATTCAATCTATACTCTTACAACGCTACACCTTTAAAAAGAAATGGACTTGTTTGATTGGCCCTTTAGAAAAAACGGTCAATCTTCGAGCGATAAACAAAGGGTCAAAATATATGTATATATATATAAAAAAACTTATAAAAATTATAAAATCCGAGGAAAAAACCGAGGAAAAAACCTATTGCCGTTAATGAAGACAGTGCAAATTAATGCATAGAATTAAACCTGTTATAAATACTGCAATACATATTTATATTAAATCTATCTACATATATATATCAACATACACAAAAGGATGCGCGTAAACGCCATACATACATATACAGACGTATGAATATGAATCTAAATATACACATAAAAGCATGTGTACATATATTCACGCAAACCGTCTCGCACGCAAGCTAAAATTCATCTATGTAGCAATTCTCATATACTGAGCAAGGAGGGGGAACGAAAGAAAGGGAAAGAGAGAAAAAGGAACGAAGGAGGGGTGGGGAAAAAACTCGTAACGATGTTATTGGCATCTATAGAGACCAGTATACATACACAAGTTTGAATGGATACATATACATACCGTCGTGTATATGTGTGCTTAAGCACAAGCATACTTTCACTTACACATACATAGATACGCATGCTTACAAATACATATGCTTTGCTATACACATACTTATATAAACATTCTAATTTTGACAACATTGCTTTTTTTTAAAAAACATTGCTTTTAAAAAATGGGTGCATTAATAAAAATATATACGAAAGACATATAAAATAAAATATAACATCCTATTTTGGGTCATTTATAAATAATCAAGGTAATATAAATAATCAAGGTAATCCTATGCAATACAATAACATGAAAACAAAGTTTGTAGGTTTTTCCTAATATATATGTAGAAACATAAGACTTTGCTATACGGATTAAGATCCGCGTAGCTTGGAAACAGAATCAAAATCCATCATAGCGCTCAAGAGTCAAAATCAAAATCAAAAATCAAAAATACAAAATATATACTCTATCCATATGGTATATTTATATTCGACATTTTAAATTTAGCCGCGTGCCTACATAAGTTCATTAACTCACTTCTTTGATTCAAAGAATTATTGTCTTTGAATAAGATGTACATTTTTTCTAATAGGCAAAGTCTGCACTTGAAATTATATTTGTAAGCTCCATGCCTGTATGGTGCCCGCCCTGTCCAGAATGCTCCATGTCACGTTGAAAGGTGGGGCTTCCTTTTCTTTTAGTTCCCAGACATATTTTGCTAGGCTGGTTTTCTTCCTATTCTCTGGGTATTTAAAATAATTTTTATGAGAATAAAATCTTGTTTAAATGAATTTTCTGAAGCCCCTGTGTATGTCTTGTATTCCGATGAGCCTTCCACTTGACCTTGGCTCTATAAACTACTCCTTTCACTAGACATTCCCTTCTAACGGACAGGAGCTTTCGTTTTTGAAATTACATTTCTTAATGGGCTCGGCACCATGTCTAATCTCAATTAGCTTCCTATTATGTTGGCTAATGTAAGAGGCGAAATTTCTGCAACAAGAATAGCTAACCTTCAGGGTTCTATTAAATATTCTGTAGAATTTATGACCCTGCTTAAAATGCTTAGAGACTAATCTCAAAAATCCAGCGGGTAAAGTTCCATCTTTTTCAGCTGTTAGTTCTTCCTACTTGTGCAGAGTCGCTCAAACTTTTACAAGGAGCGGGTTACACCGGAGTAAACACATAAAAGTGAAACAAGGTGGAAAAAAGAGTACTCAAATACCAGTGGTAGAGTAATATGCTTTATTTTAAGCAGCAGAACTTTACCCGTTGGATTTTTCTCAGAAAAATATACCTATCCCTGCACGGAAACAATATCTCAAAGGTCTTATAGAGAAAACGGAAGAGTTTATTAGAAGACTGAGATGGAAAGCCTTCTTCTTTGATAATAAACAGAAAATAGAAGGAAACAAATATGGATTTAAATCTCCCAGACACCCGCCCCCGATTCCGGAATTAGAAGCCTTCGAGAAAGACCTTTTCGAGCTTATTAGGAAAATTAAATTCCGCAAATATACCAACCAGTTGCAGACAAATATGAGAGAAAAAATTAAGGAGATTAACGACTCGAATAAGATCTTCGTTAATTCTGACAAGACAAGGAACTTATATGCACTTGATAAGACGTTTATAAACGCCTGATTTCGAATAGTGTCACGGACACATACAAAAAAGACTACACGAATATATAGAAAGAGGTGAACTTAGAAGCAAGAGGAATAGCTAACGATCTTAAGATTAGCGATAGGATTGAATACCTTTCACCACGACCAGCTTTTATACTCTGAAAGACCATAAAGCCAATTTTAGTAGAAACCCCAAATGTAGATTGATAAATCCGGCTAAAACTGAGATAGGAATTATTAGCAAAAAATTTGGACCGTATTTAGTTAAGTTAGATAGTGAAGTAGACTTGAGAATTTGGAGAAAAGAATAGTAAGTCAGTTATAGAGTGGTTTAAAGGTATTAGCTATAAGAATAATTGTAGTTTCACACAATTCGACATTATTGACTTTTACCCGTCAATATCTAGGACGTTGCTCCTAAGGGCATTGGACTTCGCCAGCAGTATGTCAACATCGATAGCTCGGAAATTGAAATTATTATGCATGCGATGGAGGAAATCGCTTCTTTTTTTCGAGGATTCCACCTGGATTAAGAAGACTGAGGATTCTTTTTCGATGTACCGATGGGGGCATACGACGGGGCTGAATTATGTATGCTCATAGGAGCCTTTATTTCCATAATCTAAAAATAGAATTCCCATTTATAGATGCAGGTTTATATAGGGATGACGGCCTTATAGCCACGCATAATCTAAACGGCCATGAATCAGATAGACTTAGGAAGAACCTTATAGCTTTCTTTCAAAGGATGGGCTTACGGATTACGATAGATGCTAACCTGAATAGTGTAGATTTTTTAGACGTAAATTTAAGTAAGATCGGATAGATTTAAACCTTTCCGTAAGCCCAATGAAAAGCTATCGTATATTAGCAAAGATTCGAACCATCCACCAGTTATCCTTAGCAACTTAGTCAGCAATGTAGGTAGGAGAAGAATATCTTCAATTTCTTCGGACGAGGCAGCATTCCATAATGCTGCACCTTATTACGATAGCGCATTAAAGAATAGTGGATTCTCGAGAAGATCCAGTTCAACCAGCTTAATGCTAATAATAATGCTGCACGAAGAACTAGGACCAGGAAAGTTTTGTGGTTCAACCCGGCTTTCAATTTGGCCGTAAAGACTAATATAGGTAAGGAATTTTGAGATTAGTCTCTAAGCATTTTAAGCAGGGTCATAAATTCTACAGAATATTTAATAGAAGAACCCTGAAGGTTAGCTATTCTTGTTGCAGAAATTTCGCCTCTTACATTAGCCAACATAATAGGAAGCTAATTGAGATTAGACATGGTGCCGAGCCCATTAAGAAATGTAATTTCAAAAACGAAAGCTCCTGTCCGTTAGAAGGGAAATGTCTAGTGAAAGGAGTAGTTTATAGAGCCAAGGTGCAAGTGGAAGGCTCATCGGAATACAAGACATACACAGGGGCTTCAGAAAATTCATTTAAAACAAGATTTTATTCTCATAAAAATTATTTTAAATACCCAGAGAATAGGAAGAAAACCAGCCTAGCAAAATATGTCTGGGAACTAAAAGAAAAGGAAGCCCCACCTTTCAACGTGACATGGAGCATTCTGGACAGGGCGGCACCATACAGGCATGGAGCTTACAAATATAATTTCAAGTGCAGACTTTGCCTATTAGAAAAAATGTACATCTTATTCAAAGACAATAATTCTTTGAATCAAAGAAGTGAGTTAATGAACTTATGTAGGCACGCGGCTAAATTTAAAATGTCGAATATAAATATACCATATGGATAGAGTATATATTTTGTATTTTTGATTTTTGATTTTGATTTTGACTCTTGAGCGCTATGATGGATTTTGATTTTTTCAAGCTACGCGGATCTTAATCCGTATAGCAAAGTCTTATGTTTCTACATATATATTAGGAAAAACCTACAAACTTTGTTTTCATGTTATTGTATTGCATAGGATTACCTTGATTATTTATATTACCTTGATTATTATAAATGACCCAAAATAGGATGTTATTTTTATTTTATATGTCTTCGTATATATTTTTTTTAATGTTAATGCACCCATTTTTAAAAGCAATGTTTTTTAAAAAAAAGCAATGTTGTCAAAATTAGAATGTTTATATAAGTATGTGTATAGCAAAGCATATGTATTTGTAAGCATGCGTATCTATGTATGTGTAAGTGAAGTAGATGCTTGTGCTTAAGCACACATATACACGACGGTATGTATATGTATCCATTCAAACTTGTGTATGTATACTGGTCTCTATAGATGCCAATAACATCGTTACGAGTTTTTTCCCCACCCCTCCTTCGTTCCTTTTCTCTCTTCCCTTTCTTCGTCCCCCTCCTTGCTCAGTATATGAGAATTGCTACATAGATGAATTTTAGCTTGCGTGCGAGACGGTTTGCGTGAATATATGTACACATGCTTTATGTGTATATTTAGATTCATATTCATACGTCTGTATATGTATGTATGGCGTTTACGCGCATCCTTTTGTGTATGTTGATATATATATGTAGATTTTAATATAAATATGTATTGCAGTATTTATAACAGGTTTAATTTCTATGCATTATTTGCACTGTCTTCATTAACGGCAATAGGTTTTTTCCTCGGTTTTTTCCTCGGATTTTATAATTTTTATAAGTTTTTTTATATATATACATATATTTTTGACCTTTTTGTTTATCGCTCGAAGATTGACCGTTTTTCTAAAGGGCCAATCAAACAAGTCCATTTCTTTTTAAAGTGTAGCGTTTGTAAGAGTATAGATTGAATTGATATATAAGTTCCATTCTAGCAAAAACTGTCTGATGAACGGCAACGAGAAACTCAGAGTAACAGATTTTGTTGAATTTTCTGCTGCTTAAAATTAAGCATATTACTCTACCACTGGTATTTGAGTACTCTTTTTTCCACCTTGTTTCACATTTATGTGTTTACTCCGGTGTAACCCGCTCCTTATATATATATATATAAAGTTAATCTAAACAAGAAAAACAAAAAAGACAACAACGCAATAGGTGGAACAATTAAAGTATATTAGGCGCTCAGGAAAAAAGGGAAGAAGGAGGGTATGACGTTTCGAATACATATATATATTATATATATATATATATATATATATATATATATATATATGTATATAATATATGTATATATATATATGTATATGTATATATGTATATATATATATTGTATATATATATATATATGTATATATATATATTTTATTTCATTTTTTAGGGAATGAAAATTCCGGCATCACAGGGGTTCAAATTATTCTCAATGAGGAAATATATATTTTTTATTTAGAGATAGTAGTCCCCTTCATCCCACCATATAAAAGTATTTTAATTTAATTTAATACTTACTACTCATATCTCGGCTACACGTGTTTCTTGAGGTTCATTTTCCGGTTCCGTAATCACGCCGCGTTTTGCAGGAACCGTTCTTAAAATGTAACCCCAAACATCAGGCCTCTGAATAAGTTTATCATAGTTTGATACTAAAAACTATATTTTAATTTTAAATTCTAAATTTTAAACATATAAGTATGTGTATGTGTAAATAGGTTCGCCGGACCTTACTGTGCAAGCTGTAATTTAATTCAAATAAAAAATAAAAAATAAAACATAACAAATAAAAATTAAAATAAAAAATACGAATAAAAAGTAAAAATTTACAAAAATTATGTTCATGCTAAACTATGTTTAAAATTTAAAATTTAAAATTTAAAATTTAAATATAGTTTTCAGTATCAAACTATGATAAAGTTATTTAGAGGCCTGATGATTGGGGTTACATTTTAAGAAAGGTTCCTGCAAATCGCGGCGTGGTTAAGGAACCGGAAAATGAACCCTAAGAAACACGTGTAGCCGAGATATGAGGAGTAAGTATTAAATTAAATTAAAATTCTTTTATATGATGGGATGAAGGGAACTACTAACTCTAAATAACAGGTGGTGCTATTAAGTTAGACATGGCCTGGGCCAATAATGGCCGAAATCTATCAAAGTATCAAAGTATCAAAGTATATATATATATATATACATACATACATATATATATATATATATATATATATATTATATATATATATTATATATATATATATACGATGGGTTTCTTTCAGTTTCTATCTAACAAATCCACTCACAAAGCTTGGTCGGCCCGAAGCTATAATAGAAGACACTTGCCCGATGTACCACGCAGCGGGACTGAACCTGCAACCATGTGCTTGAGAAACAAATTTCTTACCATATAGCCATGCATGCACCTATGTATAGTCACTCTTGGATTTTGCCAATCTACCACATATGTAAACGCTTAGTGTAACCAATATTCCATTTTAAAATGTAACCAATATTCTATTCTAATATTCAGGACATCATGATTTGGGACATATTATTCCTAGAAAAGACATTCAAGCAGCGACCTAATCTGGATTATCCCAGTTTACTTCGTTTGCTTTACTAATGCCTTTGGGATCAGATATGAATTCCATAATAATCCATTTGCTCCTCTCCGAAAATCCAGCGGCCATTTTTGTGCTTAATAGAGAAACAAACTAGAAATTTGCTTCCCAACCACATGACTCCAGATTCAGTCCCACCTTGGGCAAGTATCTTCTACTATAACCTCGTGCCGACAAAAGCCTTCTGAATGGGTTTGGTAGATGAAAACTGAAAGAAGCCCATCGTGTGTGTGTGTGTGTCTGTGTGTGTGTGTGTGTGCGTGTGTCATTTTAAAATTCTAAGGCCAAATCCCACTGGATCGACGTTGCCTTACAGTTTTTCAACGTCTGTATATCTGTAGCTATTTCTTTATTACCCACAAGGGGCTAAACACAGAGGGGACAAACAAGGACAGACATAGGTATTAAGTCGATTACATCGAACCCACTGCGTAACTGGTACTTAATTTATCGACCCCGAAAGGATGAAAGGCAAAGTCCACCTCGACGAAATACGGCTACGCATTTCGCCTGGCGTGCTAACGATTCTGCCAGCTCGCCTGAAATACTGGAGTCGATTTAACCGACTATACACCTTGCTCAATATTGGCTTCAAACTTTGGTACCAGACCAGCAATTCTGGGGAAGAGGGTAAGTCGATTACATCGACCCCAGTACTCAACTGATACTTATTTTATCGACCCTGGAAGGTTGAAAGGCAAAGTCGACCTCGGTAGAGTTTGAACTCACACCTTTCCCAATATTATACGCTCCTTCAGGTGGCGAGCTGGCAGAACCGTTAGCACGCCGGGCAAAATGCTTAGCGGTATTTAGTCTGCTGCTACGTTCTGAGTTCAAATTCCGCCGAGGTCGATTTTGCCTTTCATCCTTTTGGTGTCGATTAAATAAGTACCAGTTACGCACTGGGGTCGATATAATCGATTTAATCCGTTTGTCTGTCCTTGTTTGTCCTCCCTGTGTTTAGCCCCTTGTGGGTAGTAAAGAAACAGGTATTTCGTCCGCCGTTACGTCGTGAGTTCAAATTCCGCTGAGGTCGACTTTGCCTTTCATCCTTTCGGGGTCGATAAATTAAGTACCAGTTATGCACTGGGGTCGATGTAATCGATTTAATTCGTTTGTCTCCTCTATGTTTAGCCTCTTGTAGGCAATAAAGAAATAAGAAACGTCAGCACGCCGGGCGAAATGCTTAGCGGTATTTCGTCTTTCTTTATATTCTGAGTTCAAATTCCACCAAGGTCGACTTTGCCTTTCAACTTTTCGGAGTCGATAAATTAAGTACCAATTGCGTACTGGGGTCGATCTAATTGACTGGGCTCCTCCCCAAAATTTCGGGCCTTGTGCCTAGAACAGAAAATAATATACGGTCCTGCAAGGCGACGAGCTGGCAGAATCGTTGGCACGCCAAACAAAATTCATACCAGCATTTCGTTCGCCTTTACATTCTGAGTTCGAATCCCGCCGAGGACGACTTCGCTTTTCATCCTTTCGGAGTCGATAAAATAAGTACCAGTTAAACCCTGGGGTTGATGTAATCTACTAACCCGCTGCCCCGAAATTTCTGGCCTTGTACCAAAATTTGAAATCGATATTATATGTTCCTTTGTCTCTATTTAGATACCATAGTGCTAGAAATATAAAAACTGAAAATAGATATTATAAATTATTAAAGTCGTTACGTATACACACGTGCGAGCGAGCGCACACTCAGGTACAACTAGCTTTCTTTAAGTCAGAGGATGTAAAATTCTGCTGTCTCTCATTAATTTATCACCTTTCAACTTTCCTGCTTACAACGGCAAGTTCATCGTACTCTTTTTATCGATTATACATTATATATATATATATATATATATATATATATACACCATATTATATATATATATATTTATATATGTATACTACATTATACATATATATATATATACTGTGCTGCAGCATGACCGCAGCCGCATGGCTGAAACGAGTAAAATAGTAAGAGTATGTATATATATATATATATAATAAAGGGTAAAAAACATTAATGATTTTATCAAGGGGTCAGCGCGGAAACAAAAACCTTATAGGTAAATTTTATAAATATTTTAATAATTATATACATAATTATAACAAGGGATTAACTATAAGGGATTAACTAACTCGTGGAGAGGCTTATAGCCAATCCCTTATTATGATTATATTTAATTTTTAATATATATATATCAAATACACACATACACACAGAAACACACACATACAAAAACACACACACAGAAACATACACACACAAAAACACACACATACAAACACACACACAAAAACATATATGTATGTATGTATGTCTGCCTTTGTGTGTGTTTTTGTGTGTGTGTTTGTATGTGTGTGTTTTTGTGTGTGTGTGTGTTTGTGTGTGTGTCTGTGTGTGTGTATGTTTTGTGTGTATGCGTGTGTTTGTGTGTGTGTGTTTGTGTATGTGTGTTTGAGTGTGTGTGTTTGTGTATGTATGTGTGTGCTTGTGTGTGTGTGTGTTTGTGTGTATGTGTGTGTGTGTGTGTGTGTGTGTGTGTGTGTGTGTGTGTGTGTGTGTGTTCCATGTTGCGGGCTACAGTTTTATTCATTTGCAGCTGAAATGTTGCAGAGAGGCGCCATTTTGCGAGGCGAAGGACATTATTCTGGTACTTTCTATCTTTATTTGTTTCAGTCATTTGACTGCGGCCATGCTGGAGCAACGGCCATTACTCGAGCAAATCGACTCTAGGACTTATTCTATCGGCATCTTTTTGCAGAACTGCTAAGTTACGGGGACGTAAACACACCACCATCAGTTGTCAAGCAATGGTGGGGAGGACAAACACAGACAAGCATATACATACATATATACGACGGGCTTCTTTCAGTTTCCGTCTACCATATCCACTCACAAGGCTTTGATCGGTCCGAGGCTATAGTAGAAGACACTTGCCCAAGGTACCACGCTGTGGAACTGAACCCGGAACCATATTGTTGGTAAGCAAGCTACTTACCACACAGTCCACTCCTGCGCCTATATTCATAGAAAAACTAAAAAAACACAATATTGTAAACCGCCAAATAATGCATTAGAACATAGGAAAAATTTAGTGATTGGTAGAATATTTCATTTTCTAAGTAAGTTAGTACCTCTTTTTTTATCTTTATTTTACTTGTTTCAGTCATTGAACTACGACCAAGCTGGGGCACAGCCTTGAAGTGGTAGTCGAGCAAATTTTGTTGAACTCCTAAGTTACGAAGGTGTAAGCAAACCAACACCGGTTATCAAGCCGTGGCGGGAACAAACACAAACACGCAAGCACACACACACACACACACACACACACACACACACACACATACACACACATATATACATATAGTTGTATACATAACGGGCTTCCACACAGTTTCCGTCTACCAAATTCAAATCCATTCAGAAAGCATTGGTCAGAGCGCGACTTTTAGAAAACACTTGCCCAAGGTGCCGCAAAGAAGGACTGAAACCGAAACCACGTAAACTGCAAAGCGAGCTTCTTAACTACACAGCTATGCACCAAAAAGCAAAAAAAAAAAAAAAATACAAAGTGTCAACTAGGTATCGAACCCTTATCGGATATTTTGAAAAGCAAGCATGCTCACCGTTATGCCACTAAATAAAGCATCAGTTAATCTTTTATCTTTTTCTGGTTACAGTCATTAAACTGCGGCCATGCTGGGGCATCGCCTTGAAGAATTTTAGTTGAACTAATCGACCTCAGTACTTGCTTTCTTTCTAAACTTTGTACTAATTCTATCGGTCTTTTTTGCCGAATCGCTTAGTTAGGGAGACGTTAACACCTGTTGTCAATCGGTGTTGGGGGATAAACACACACACACACACATATATACGATGGGCTTCTTTCAGTTTCTCTCTACCAAATCCATTCAGAAGACTTTGGTCAGCTATAGTAGAAGACACTTGCCTAAGGTACCACACATTGGAACTGAACCCGGAACTATGTGGTTAGGCAGCAAACTTCTTATCACCCAGTGATGCCTACGGTTTTTCGGAAATTAAAAAGTACTTTTTTTTTGCCCGAAAATGAAATAAAAGAAAAACAAAGAAGAATTAAAGATTATTTTAGATCTTATATTTGTTTATTTGCTTGCATATTAAAATGTAGCTCAACTTAAACTATCTACTGAATCCCTTCGATGCAACCTAACAGAAAATTGTCAGCATCTTCTTAAATCAATTTAGTTAAAACATAGCGAATATACCGTTTGTTTTCGCTGTTACGAAACGTGTGGCACAGCTGCTAGTAAAATAGAAAACTAATTTATTTCTCAGAATAATTTATTCTCTAACATATATAATTAGTCTACGAGGAAAGATTACGTGACGTACCATCGAATTTATAAGCTAATTAATTCGATGTAAATTAACATATATTTAAATTAAATTTAAATTTGTTGACGATTTTAAAAATCGAATGAAGACTGAGCGTATGATATATTTTGAAATTAAGGGGAAAACACAGAATCAATGGCATCAAGGATTAAAATTGGTAAGTGTGAGGTTTCGTCTCTCAGTGGAATCTCATTTTTCTTTCCTTTAAATTAATTCTAAGTTATTACTATGCAATTAATATACTACAACATTGTATTATAAAATTACCAGACAATCACCACCATATAGAATTTTACCTGTTTAATTAATATTTATTTATATTTAATATTTATATTTATGTATGTATTATTCGGCTTTAGTTTGTTAGATTCTCTAAATAATTACATACTAAAGTTAAATTATCATTAGAAAATCTCTAAGAAATAATTTTATCACGAGGGTTTGGGCAAAACGTTTCGAGGCATTTCGCCTGTCTTGACGACGTTTTGAGTTCAAATTCTGCCGGGGCCGACTTTGTTTTTCAACCTTTCGGGGTCGATAAAATAAGTACCAGTTGCGCACTGGAGTTGATGAAATTGACTTACGCTCTCTCCCCCAGAATTGCTAGCTTTGTATCGAAATTTGAAACCAGTATTGGACAAGGTGTATAATCGGTTAAATCGACTGCAGTATTTCACTGGTATTTACGCTACAGCCATGCAGACGTCGAAAAACTGTAAGGCAACGTCGATCCAGTGGGATTTGGCCTTATAATTTTAAAATGACACACACACATTACAAGGGTGCAAAAGTGAGCATAACTTTTAACACAAAATCGAATCCTAGGGAGAAGGGTAATGCTGTGTGTTTCATACAATTTCATGAACCAAAATTACTGAATGGATCCCTATGATATTTGAAACTTAGTTTCAATGCATAAGGGCGGGTATAATGCAATATGTTTGGTTTGAATTTCAGAAGGATTAAAGGGGACAGAACCCCCATGAAAATTCATAAATTTTCGATGTTGATGAAATTTCAACCATGGGTAATTGACACACATCAAGAAGTATTCTCAAAGTTTCCACTTCACATGAGGATTCTAAGACACCCTAATGGGGGCCTTAACTCACAAATTTTAGTCATTTCTTTTATGATCCAAAACTAAGTCAAAAGTACTGAATGGTTCTTTACGAAATTTGGAAATTATATTCTATGCATAAGGGCCACAACCCCCATGACAATTCATATATATTTGTTGTTGATGAAATTTTAACCATAGATATTAGATACAAATGAAGTAATATTTATAAAATTTCATCTTCTTACAAGTTAGAAAGACCACTTCATGGGGACTTAACACCCACAATTTTGTCATTTTATCTAAGCAAAGACGAATAGTTGTCCTCTTGGAAGCTGTGGGGTCATCCGAGCATAGAAGATGAGCATTATTTGTAATTCAATGGTACAACACTGTAACAGTTTGCTTTGACATACACTTAGATTGTGATTTCTGCAATGTGCTGCATAAATTGTCAAGTAAATGAGAGGCATCTTTGCCTCCACTGATTCAGTTGCAAAGTGTTGAGTAAAGTTATTTGATTGCAGATCTCCTTTCAGTCTTTTTATTATCACTGGGTCACACATAGTCACCACATGGTAACATTGATTTCAAGGCCTTCCCAGATGAGTAACTGGTTATTCAAAGACATTTTTAGATTGTATATTTATTCTGTCCAGTTACGTATCAGTATAGTGGTCATTTGCAAACTCCAACTTTCATTTCTCCTTAGCCCTCACGTCACACAGTTGTTAATGTTGATTTCCGTTGGGTCACGCCCTTCCAATTGCTATAGATTCGTAATGCATCTTACGGCTGTGCCTGTCACCTTGATGGTGAGGAATACTACATTGGGAGCGGTAACGACTAGGGTACTGTAGCTGACTGCTTATTGTGATCATTCGTCTTTTGGCTTCCTGTAGCTTTGCTCTCTTTTACTAACCCAGTGAACATATATTTCCTATTTCAAAGAAATTCAAACAATAGATATAAGACCCAAGTAAAAAAGATTCTCAACAATTCAAATTCTCTGGTTGACATTAAGATGCCTACCCCCAATAGGGGCGTTAACTCTCACATTTTAGAGCTCCATGACCTCCATTTTTCAGGAGCAAAATCCTTTTAATATGTTCAGTAAGACTGGAATTTTGGAATACGCGCATAAAAATCAATAGTATGGGAAACATATGGCACGATTACAATTTTGTTTTGCTGTGTAAAGAGGGAAATAACCCTCATCTGCAATCTTGCTGAAATTCGAAACATAGGTATTCCAGTTCATTACAGAAAATATAACAGAAAAGTCTAATTCTTCAATTGTATGTAACTCGGGCAACGCCGTGGGTAACTCTGCTAGTATATGTATATAATATATATATATATATATATATGTGTATATAGATATATATATATATATATATATATATATATATATATTATATATATATATATATTATATATATATATATATATATAATATATATATATATAAAATATATATAAATAATATGGTGTGTGTGGTGTGTTGTGTGTGTATTATATGTGTATGTATGAGGGCGCGTGGCTTAGTGGTTAGGGCATTCGGCTCATGATCGTAAGGTTGTGAGTTCGATTCCCGGCGACGCGTTGTGTCCTTGAGCAAGACACTTTATTTCACGTTGCTCCAGTCCACTCAGCTGGCAAAAATGAGTTGTACTTGTATTTCAAAGGGTCAGCCTTGTCACTCTCTGTGTCACGCTGATTATCCCCGAGAACTACGTTAAGGGTACACGGTCTGTGGAATGCTCAGCCATTTGCACGTTAATTTCACGAGCAAGCTGTTCCGTTGATCGTATCAGCTGGGACCCTCTTCGTCGTAACCGGCGGAGTCTTTAAGAATGTGTATGTATATATATATTATATATATATATAGATATATATATATATAATATATATATATATATATATATGTATATAGCCTGAGGCTATAGTAGAAGACATTTACCCAAGGTGCAACTCAGTGACCACGCTGATGAATATATTCATCGTTCGAAACATTAAAAGTTAACCTTTTCCCATATATTGAGTACAATGGGTGGTGGAGGGACCATTCAAGTCATTAATTCAGCACAGTGTCTGTAGCATTAAAGTATCTAAGATGCGAATCTGTTTTCTCTGGAATACGACACCAGGTCCATCTCTGGTAGATTTTTCGTCCATTTCCATTTTACCTGTTACCCCCTACCCCCTCACCAAAAAAAACGAAAACAAAAAAAAACCATGAAACATTTGCAGTGAATTTTAACACACAACCTACGGATAGCGGGGAGTTCAATACTTTCTTTTTCCAATATACACTGAATACAATTTGATGAGGACGGACGAACGAGGGATCCTATAAATGGTTGCTCAACTAGCAAGAAACAGCACCTAAATCTCCCTCATATTAGAAACTGCTCTCTTAAATAAGGAAAGGGCACATTAGATAATAAATATTCATTGGCACTCCGTCGATTACGACGACGAGGGTTCTAGTTGATCCGGTCAACGAAACAGCCTGCTCGAGAAATTAATTTGCAAGTGGTTGAGCACTCCACAAACATGCATACCCTTAACATAGCTCTCAAAGAGATTCAGCATGACACAGAAAGTGACATGGCTGGCCCTTTGAAATACAGGTACAACTCATTTTTGCCAGTTGTGTGGACGGAAGCAACATGAAATAAAGTGTCTTGCTCAAGACCACAAAGTAAGCCTAGTACTTATTCTATTGCCAAACCGTTAAGCCACAGGGACGCAAACACACCAACATCGGCTGTCAAGAGTTGGCAGGAGGACAAAGACAGACACATGCCCTAACCACAAAGCCACGCGCTTTTACACAGATGATGTAGTCTTACACCAAAAAAAGATGAGATAGCAGACAAGATGGTCACGGATGGAATACTTCTGATGCTAGGTCTGCTTAACTAGGGCTGATCTGGAGTGAAACGAATACTGTGTTAGAAAATTATTTTGTAATGAAATATGGTAGGAGCTGTCAAGGCAATGGAGAGTCATTTGAAATGCTATTGTGCGTATGTGTGTATATATGTGAGTATATGTGTGTGTATGCATGTATGTGTGTATGTATGTATGTGCGTGTGTGTGTGTGTGTGTGTGCGTGTGTGTGTGTGTGTGTGGTTCTTAACAGTGTAACTCAAAGTAGATAAAGCCCGTGGGGACAACGTTCAACTTTTTTTTTTACATGCAAAGGAATTTCTTTTAACCCAAAATATTCTACAGAGATAAAGCTATTTTTCATAGCTTTATCTTCTTCGAGTTCCACCATTAAAAACGATTCATTAAATATCTCTCGAAGTTTCTAAACTTCCTATGCTACACACACACACACACACTCACATCCATATATATATATATATATATGTATATATATATGTATATATATATGGCGGTGTATATTAATGCATATACTTATACATATATATATAGGGATGTATATTTATGCGTATACATATATATATATATATATATATATATATATATCACATGAAAGATATATGCATACAATATATATATATATACATTCATAAATACATACACACAAGCATGCGTTTACGTGTGCTTGTGTGTGTATGCATATATGCGCGCGTGTGTATACTCAGATACTAACAGATACACGAATATGCACGGTGTTGCGCATGTGTGAATGTGTGTTTTCATTTGTTTTTTTGTTGCTGTTGATTTGTTGTTGTTGTTGTTGTTGTTGTTTTTTTACAATGTCAGCCATTTTGTTCGGTAGTATTTCTTTTACGCCATTATCGTATTTCAGAAATTATAGAAAAAAAGAAGACTTAAATTTCGTATTTGTTTAGAATTCTTTAAGACATGAAGACATAAGGCACACACACACGCACACAAACGATAAATAGAAAACAAATAGTTTAGGCTTATTTTGTATTTTGTCTTAATGTTTCCAGGGTTTTTATTTGTTTCCATCTTCTTCGACATTTTTTTTTTTTTTTACCTTTTTCTCTTTATCATTTTGTCCAAAGACAGAAAAGTCTGAATTTTTCCACTGAACCGCTCGTCAAGTATGCAATATTCTATAATTACATTCTTTTAATCTTTGGATCGAGTGCATTCTGTTTGTGTTTGGACTTTTAAAATCTTCTTTGGATATCTCAGCTACGTTGACACTGAGAGAGAAGCAATTTGTGTTTTTACTAAAAATAACCAACTCGGAATCACATATACATAACACTTCTTGTGAACAAATCTGTAAAGAAGTCTTGTTTCTTTGAGGTCTTATGCGTAACATCCGGACATATTACATACCATCGCGATTTCAGCTTCTTACATTTTGGCAACCTTAAAAATCTAGTTTTAGCCGGAAAAATTTTGGCGATTCTCCCATTTGGACTGGGATTCCAGTTTATCATTTCTTTTTATATTGGACCAAGAAAGAATTGTGACATCGACTCGCAATTTTCCGCATTGCTTTCCAGGAAATATCTACTTTCTAGTCAACGCTTGCTTTCGTAGCTTTCATCGGTCAAGGAAGGTTTGAACAACCAGGAAATATCTCATTTGAAGACAAACCAAACACAGTTTGGTACATCAAAAACAAACAAAAACATATATCAATTTCGTTTCGCATTTATGTCTTCGTTTGTCGTTGGCAGTCTCTGGTATTTTTATATGCTAAGTCTTTCATGAGACAAATACGATAGCATGTATGATGTAAGAAAAACGAAGAAAAAAAAAAGGTGACGAAATTACATAGAGAAGTTGTGTGACATCCAACCTTCACACAACATTCCAGTCGAACGACAAAATGGCAAATTTCTTCGCCACTGATGCTAGGGATCAGATGACCACTTAATAATAATAATAATAACAACAACAACAACAACAACAACAACAATAATAATAATAATAATAATAATAATAAAAATAAAAATAAAAATAATAATAATAATAATATCTAATAATAATAATAATAATAATAATAATGATAATAATAACAATACCAGCATCCACAAAACCGCAAAGATGACGGTGATAAAAATTATCATCATCATCATTGTTGTTGTTGTTGTTGTTATCATCATCATCATCATCATCATCATCATCATCATCAATCATCATCATTATTATTATTAATTATTATTATTATTATTGTTGTTGTTGTGTTGTTGTTGTTATTCATGCTGATGATAATAATGATAAAAAAAACACACTTCCGACTTGTAATAATAATTCCAGTAACTTTTTGGCAGAAACTCGACGTCCATTCTTATTCTCCAAAATATTCTACATGAAAAAAAAAATGTAATGGAGGAGGGAAGGGGAGATTAATTGAACATAGGTTGAAATGCTGGTTATTTACCTATTTAAGTGTGTATGTGTGTGTGCGCGTGTGCATGCGCTCGTGCGCGTGTGCATGCGCTCGCGCGAGCGTGCGGATGTATTTATGTGAGTGTGTTTAAAATATATATACAATGTGCATACATATATATACATTTATATACACATATATGTATATTTATGTATGTATTAGTATATATATTATAATATATATATATATATATATATATATATATATGCATGTAAAGTACACACCACAAACACCACATATAGATAGATAGATAGATAGATAGATAGATAGATAGATATAGATATAGATATACACATATATATATATATATATATATATATATATATATATATATATATATATTATATTATATATGTATATATAATATATATATATTATATATACAATACATATATATACAGACATACGTAATACATACACGTACATACAAGTATAGTATGTATTTATATGTGTCATATATATATATATATATATCAATATGAATTTATAGATTATATATATATATATATATATATATAAAATGCATATGTACAACATGAACATATAGTATTATATATATAGATATATATATATATAGAAATATATATATATATATATATATAAATATATAGTATGCATAAATGTGTATGCATAAATGTGTGTGTGTAGACACATAATATGCGTTGTGGTGGTGGTGGTGGTGGTGGGTGGTGGTGTTATTCTTCCCTTGTGACTGAGCTGTTGTGTATAATTTCAGCTAGGAATGACTGGCCGATAATTTCGTCTCAAACTGCCAACAATTTTAACAATTCCGACAGTTTTTTTTTTCTGTTTTTTTTCTCTCTCTCTGATTGTTATATTATTTATTTTTTTTTTTTTTTTTTTAAAAAGGGAGAAAAAATGGTAAAAGGAAAAGAAAGAAAAAAATAGTGAAAAACGAAATGTAAAAAGGCTCCAGCGAAGATCAATATTGCTTCTTCTTCGTTATATGTTATATAGAAAATAAAGAACACACCGTTTCAAAATAAGTTTCCCTTTAATTCTTAACAAACATATGGAGTATATTTGGATGATTTTATATTTAAGTTTTTTAATGAATCAAAACAATACGTTTTTATCATCATTATTATCATCATAGTATTATTATTATATTATTATATGATTATTTTATTTATAATATAATTAATAATATAATCATAATATTAATTATTTTTATTAGTATTATTATATTATTATTAAGATTATATCATTATTATTATTATTATTATTATTTTTATTATTATCTTATTCTATTATATTATTAATATTAATATTATTATTATCATATTATTTTTATTAAAGATTATTATCTTATTATTATTATTATTATTATTATTATTATTAAATTATTATCAGTTATTATTATGATTATTATTATTTTATTATTATTTTATTTTATTATCATCATTATATTAATATTATATTATTATTATTATTATTACTATTAAGATTATTATCATTATTATTATTATTATTATTATTATTAAGAATTATCATTATATTAGATTATTATTATTATTATTATTATCATTATTATTATTATACTCATCATCATCATCATCATCATCCATCATTATCAGTATTGTTGTTGTTGTTATTAATTATTCTACTGCGGATGTTGAGACACAACGCCTTGAAGGGGGTTCAGCCGAACAAAATCAACCCAGGTTTATGGGTCTTTTTAAGTTTGGCATTTGGTTGTTATTTTTTTATCTCTTTTGCCGATTTAGTAAGTTACGAATTGTAAACAAAACAACACCCTTAGACGGTTAATGTAGAAACCAGATATTAGATCACACACTCACAATCACACACTTACACACGCACACCACACATAACACACCACACCCACATGTATATATAAATATTATATATATATACGATTATGTGTGGTAAGTATTATTAACCAACAACATTGGTTTCATCCTATGTGGCATTGGGCAAGTCTTATGCTATACCCGACAATCTTGTGAATGGATGGTAGACGAAATGATTAGAAGCCTGCGTATATATGTATATATATATAGTATGTTATGTGTGTGTTTATATTAGCATTGCTTACACGATGCTGGTGTGTTTATGTCACTTATTAAAAAAAGATTATAGAATAATATAAATATGCTAGCATTATTAGTAAAATTGAAATAGTAAAGATTATTAAGAGTAAAGAGTATTATATATATGTGTGTGTGTATATTATAATATATATAGGTAACAGTAAAATTAAATACAGACATGGACAAGACATGAAACGCCACAGAGACGCACAAGAATCAAACATTCGAAGCCATCGGTCATCAGTCAGAACCAGATCATCTCTTGCAATTTCGGTGATTAATCTTGAGATTGCTCCGTAGGGCCACCCAAAGCTTCGAATGGTACAACGAAAGGACGGAACGCGAAGTCCTGACAAACAAAAATACAGAATACGTGAATCCAATAAGAATACAAAAAGCGTCAATCGGTAAAATAAAAAATAAACCAACAACAAAACCAGGAGTAGTGGACAAGGTGTTTCGACAGGACGATTTGAGTAGGGGCTGGTTTGTGAGTTGTCTAAGCCACGAACGAACAGATCGGTTGCTTCTGACGGACTGCGTGAAAACGAAAAGAGCGATGAAAACAGCGGTCGCTGTCACGTGTGAGAACAAAAGACATAAAGACAGATAAACAGGAATCACGAGGAGAGAACAAAGAAAGAGACAGCTCGAGCTGGAGATTAAGATAGAGAAACGTGAAAGGGGGGGGGACGGATGGGATAGGGATAGAACGAATGGAATAAGGTATAGGGTGAGATATATATATATATATATATAATATAATATAAATATATTTATATTTATCAAAATAAGGTGAAAAATTGGATATTTAATTTAATAACATCATTTAACACCAAGTGGTTTAGCGCAAAATAACTGGGATTCAGTAAATATTAATACACAAATATAAGAGAGAATCCACTATGTGACGCTCTTGCGCCAAAAATAGATCCGCCATGGTCTCAACCACCAACAATTTTGGTGGTGAGACCATGCGGATCTACTTTAGCGCAAGAGCGTCCACATAGTGGATTCTCTCTTATATTTGTTTATTAATATAAATAATATTATATAATATTATATATATATATATGAGCGTGTATGTGCGTTATCTGTGTATGTGTATGTGGATATATATACATCTATGTATATATAATGCACACACAAACATACATCTATATACATGCATATATATATTATATATATATATATAATATATATATATAGGCAGCCAGGAGACTGTGTGGTAAGTAGCTTGCTTACCAACCACATGGTTCCGGGTTCAGCCCACTGCGTGGCACCTTGGGCAAGTCACTTCTACTATAGCCTTGTGAGTGGATTTGGTAGACGGAAACCGAAAGAAGCCCGCCGTATATATGTATATATATATATGTATGTGTGTATGTGTTTGTCCTCCACCCCCACCCCAACATCGCTTGACAACCGATGCTGGTGTGTTTACGATACCGTAACTTAGCGGTTCAGCAAAAGAGACCTATAGAATAAGTACTAGACTTACAAAGAATAAGTCCTGGGGTCGATTTGTTCGACTAAAGGCGGTACTCCAGCATGGCCGCAGTCAAATGACTGAAAACAAGTTAAAAGGTATATATATAGATATATATAATATCATATATATATATATATATATATATAGAAGGAGCTTCTACAGGACTAGGACTGTTTCATTCAAATGAAATCATCAGGAGCTTCCTGATGATTTCATTTGAATGAAACAGTTCTAGTCCTGTAGAAGCTCCTTCTATAAAATAAATTAATTTACTCTGCTATGTATAGAGTACCTTATTTACTGTGGTTAACCCCGACTCAACCCGGGACCTATATATATATATATATATATATATATATATATATAGATATATATATATAACTTCCGCACAATTCCATCTACTAAATTCTCTCACACAGCAGCATCGGTCCGGTGCTAGAGTAGAAGACGTTTGACCAAGGTACCGTGAAATGGGACTGAACCAGAAGCCATGCAGTTACAATGTGACCTCCACCACAAAACCATGCCTACTCTTTATAAGCCGGGATGTAACTCTTGTGTTGTCGTTCGGCCCGTTAGAAACAACAGACAAATCTCCCGTCAAATCCTACTTTACAAAATAAGTAAAAAAAATTTTTTAATAAAAAAAAAAGCAATCCTTGGTCAAACGTCTTCTACTCTAGCACCGGGCCGATGCTGCTGTCTGAGAGAATTTGGTAGATGGAAATTGTGCGGAATCATTTGACTGCGGCCAGAATCAGACAGATGTCTCTTCAAATTCTGCTTTTAGGGATTTTGGAGAGAGTTTTTCAAAGAAGCTTGATCCCAGCTCTGGATTCAGTTTCGCTACATCGCATTTTGAGCAAATATACAAGAAATAAAAGGAATTCAAAAATCCAGGCACATATCTATAAAGCACTCAGTGTTAAACGAACTTGATTAACTTATATCCAACAATCAGATACTAATGAATGCAAGTGGAATAAGCATCAGTCACAACCTGGGACCTTGAAGACTGCTATAACGCATGCAAGTATACTAGTCCCTTAATATTCGATATTTGATATTCAATTTTTCATCTATTCAATAAGACAATCAATACTTCATTTCATTTTACTATATATACTATTTATGCTATATATTCTATATTCTACATTAATATTATAAACATTATAAATAAAACATAAAAACAGACAGAGTTGGAATTTCTTTGAATAATATATATATATATATATATATATATATATATATATATATATAAACACATGATAGACAGATAGATAGATAGATAGATAGATAGATAGATAGATTAGATAGATAGATAGATAGATAGATAGATAGATAGATAGATAGATAGATAATGTAAGTATGTATGTATGTATGTATGTGTGTATATATATATATATATATACCAACCACATTGTTCCGGGCTCGGGTTCACTTCGTGGCACCTTGGGCAAGTGTCTTCTATAGCCTCAGACCGACCAAAGCCTTCGTATGTGTTGTTGTGTGTGTGTGTGTGTGTGGTATGTGTGTGTGTATGTGTTTGTCCCCACACACCACCACCATCGCTTGACAATCGATGTTGGTATATTTACGTCCCCGTAACTTAGCAGTTCACCAAAACAGATCGATAGAAAAGTACTAGACTTACAAAGAATAAGTCCTGGGGTCAATCTGTTAGATTAAAGGCAGTGCTCCAGCATGGCCGTAGTCAAATCACAAACAAACAAACAAATAAAAGAATATATATATAATATATATATATATATATATATATAAGTGTGTATGTGTGTATGTGCGTTTTTGCTTATGTTTCTATTGGCTTATCTTTATTATTCTATTTCTTACTAATTATAATTATTTATAACCCTGATGATAATATTTAACTGTTTATATAGTCAATTCGACCACCTTGCATATAATAGTAATTCAAATTTTGACCTTATATAGATGCTAACAATATTTATAGGACATTGACGGTTATATGTTATAAAAATTTCAATATACCTAGATGTTTTATAACAATAATTACGGATTTTCAAACACTATTTCAACGAATGCATATCAATATTATTATTCTATGTATTTACTTTATATATTTCTATCTATCTCCATCTACAATACTAAAAAAAATATGACTTTTATTCGTCAATTCTCGTATATCTTTGTGCTTCTAATTTTTAATCTAATGTTCATATCTTTCTTGTTGATATCTATCCTTATATTTTGTAAACATTGTCTCTAAGAACTTTTATTTAGTTTTACTTTAATATTATTTTTTCTCTATCTTCCCGATCTTTTGTTTTCTAGGTTATTAATGATAAATACATGATTTTCCTTTTCTTATGCCGAAATTATCTACTAATTACTTTTTAATATCTTACTAAATTTCCCTTCCCTTCTTTAGAAAACTACCTTATTAATTTCTATTAATTTTATCCTTGTCTTCCATATTTTAAGGTATTCTTTTAATATTGACTTCACCTTCTTCAAGCGTTATATCGAGGGATTTAAATATGGATTTCTTTTAATTTATAGAGATAGCTTAATATCTACATTAATACATTAATTTAAAGATTGTATATATATATATACGAGAGACATATATATTATGATAAAATTTATCTTGCCACTGGAAATTCTTATTGAACGACAACTGTTTCGTAGCTTAATAAAAAACATGTGTATTATATTATATTATAAGTAATTAATTACTTACATGTCTGCATTAATATATATATATACATATGTAAATTATCTACACATGTTTTTATTAAGCTGCGAAACAGTTGTCGTTCAATAAAGATTTCCAGTGGCAAAATAAATTTTATCATAATATATTTCTCTCGTTATTTATAATTTTATACAGTCCTTATGTTTTTCTCTTGTATCGTACTGTATATTCAATGTGGTTTGTAAAATGATGCATTAGGGACTGTTTTCGTGTTCCACAGGATAAGTTGAATGCATATATTATGACTTAATACATACATACATACATACACACACACATATATATATAGTAATTATCTGGTCTTTGTGTATATGTCTATTAATATGCCGATTAAAACACACTCAGCGTTTGGGCTACCTGGTGCCATCAGCAGTTACGGTATCATTTTCAATGGATATACGTCAGGAATTCTGCAGTGTTCATTTACTTTATAATTGATGAGGTGACGGAAAATGCGTTAAATAAAGATTCGTACCAAATTCATTTTCCGTTTCCCTCGTGTGTGTGTGTGTGTGTGTGTGTGTGTGTGTGTGTGTGTGTGTGTGTGTGTGTGTGTGTGTGTGTGTGTGTGTGTGTGTGTGCGTGTGTGTGTATGCGTAAAATTTCGTCTAATGGCGTAATGCAATAGGCATGTACAATAAGTGCTCAGGTTGAAAATGGAAACTACTATTATCTTTTACAGAGGATGTTCCTTAATTCTTCCTCTCTGAAGACGGTATAGTTGACATATATGAAAGTCTTTACACCATAAATACAGCTATTCCAGAAACAGCTGTAAGCGACTTTATGCATTATTTCTTAATCCGTCGTTTATAATAACTCTGCAATTATGTTTCAATTCGTATTGAATTAGCATTTGTCAAAATCAAGTGTGGAAAACAACATTTCTTTGTCGATTTGGACGACTTCCATACGAATAACTTCATTCAAATCGTCCAAAGTACGGGGCTTATGCGCATACACACGTGCCTTGGGGTTTCCCCCACAAGAAATAATCACATATCGACAAATCAGGGGACCGATGGGCCAAGGAATGTCAACAAACCTGGAAATAAGGCGGTCGCAAAAGAGAGGGTGAAGAACGACCATTGATGCTTTGGCTGTGCGGGCCGTTGCCACATCCTGCTGAAACTACACACGTCGTTTTCGTCGTAATTCAGGCACAAAGAAGTTGTTTACCATCTCGATGTAACACTCGGAGTTCACAGTAACAGCATTTCCATTATTGTCTTCAAAAAAGTAAGGACCAATGACAACAGCTTTTCCAACAGCACACCAGATCGTTACTTTTGAGTTGTACAGTGGCCCTTCGTGCAGTTCTCTCGGATTTCCAAGAGCCCAATAACAACAGTTCTGTCGATCATTGAGATGAAAATAAGCATCGTCACTCATTAACAAAATGAGGTTGTCATTTGCCTCAAAGATTGCTTCCATCTGACGTGCAAAGTTAAGCCGCTGTGTTATGGTGTCAACTGTTATCCAATGACCAATTTGCATGTGTGGAAATGCAGGCCTTCATGCAAAATACGCCTTAACGATTGATTACTGATGTCAAGTTCTGTGGAATGCTTCCGAGCAGAGCGATTCGGACTCCGTATCAAAGCTTGTCTGACGCGTTCCACATTTTCCGGGGTCCCTACTGTTCGTGGCGCCCCCACCAGTCTCCTATTAATTAGTGTAGCTCGTGTACGAAGTGCATTCACCTGACGTAATGTTGTGTTATGGGTGGGAACAGCCTGATTTCGGTGAATGTTGAAGTGGTGCCGAAACTCACACTGAACTGCTGTGACAGACTCGTTATTCTTCACGTAACTGTCGTAGACAAACACGCGATGCTCTATTGTCCACAGCACCATAGCTTCACCTGCAAAGGGGAAAAAAAAGCTAAGACACCACGGACCGAATGGTACCTGTCGGACATATGTCCCTCCTCTTGATGCTGAATAATAGCCCCCACACACACACACGCACGCATATATGTGTGTATGTGTGTGTGTGGAGGCACATGGTCTAATGGTTAGAGTAGCAGACTCGCAGTCGAGGGATCGCGGGTTCGAATCTCAAACCGGGCGATGTGTGTGTTTATGAGCGAAACACCTAAGCTCCACGCGGCTCTGGCAGAAGGTAATGGCGAACTTCTGCTGACTCTTTCGCCACAACATTCTCTCACTCTTTCCTCCTGCATCTAGCAGCTCACCTGCGACAGACCGGCGTCTCGTCTAGGTGGGGAACCTATACGCCAAGGAAACCGGGAAACCGGCCCTTATGAGCCAGGCGTGGCTCGAGAAGGAACAAACAGCAATATATATATATATATATATATATGGATGCATTGATGCATTGATATATGTGTATATATGATGTATGTATGTATGTAGGTAGGTAGGTAAGTGTGTGCGCGCGCGCGTGTGTATGTTCTTGTTTTTATGTTTATGTTTGTTCCCTACCACCACTTGACAACTGATGTTGGTTTATGTCCCCTTAACTCGGCGGTTCGGCAAAGGAGAGCGATACAATAAGCACCAGACTTTATAAGGAGAAAATACATTAATACTAGGGGAGATTTGTTCGACTAAAACTCTACGGGGCGGTGTCCCAGCATGGCCGTGGGCCAATGACTGAAAACTCGTAAGTGATAAAATATATATGATGATATTTAAACAAAAATTAACTTTATATTTCAGATTTTTACCTGTATTTATCTGAAATTTGATGTACATTTTAGATAAAGATTCCAAAATAGATTTATATTAAGAATCGTTTGATGAGTTGCGTGTGAAAGACTACTTTAATATATCAACAGATGGAAATAAAGAAAAAAGGTTGTAGTTGTTTTGTTTACTCAATTTTAATTCGTAATTGGTTTAGAATTTCAGTGAAATGTATAGAGGTGTATTTAGTTAGAAATAGAGCCACGAGTGAGTTAAGGATATTTTTTCCATGGATCGTAATGGAATTTCGTAAAGATCTGAATACATCAGACTTCAAAATAGCTGACAGTGGAGCTAGCTAAGAGCATCAGGCAAAAACGTTGTTTGTTTTTTTCTTTAATTTTTTCTTTTTAATTTTTTTTTTTAAGAAATGACTTTTGAAAATTGAGCTGCATCTCATTACTTCATGAGTTGGCAAATACGGTATAGATATGTATGGTGAAGGAGCGTGGCTTAGGAGTTAGGGTGTTCGGCTTACGATGGTAATGTTGTGAGTTCGATACTTGTGAGTTGTGTCCTTAAGCAAGACACTTAGCTTCTCATTTCTCCACTCCACTGGGCTGGTAAATATGAATGGTACCCGTATTTCGAAGGGGTAGCCATGTCACAGTCTATGTCACGCTGAATCTCCCGGAGAACTACATTAGGGCTATGCGTGTCTGTGGAGTGCTCAGCCACTTGCATGGTAATTTCATGAGCAGGTTGTTCCGTTAATCCAGTGGTTCCCAAACTTTTTTCGGGCTGCCGCCCCCTTGACACTCAGTCCACATTCCTAGTTCCCCCACCCCAAACAGGCCTCTTTCTGAAGCAAATTCAAAGCAACTGTATTTCACAAATAAAACAACCTAATCAACCCATTATTTTGTTGTTTTTTACACGAATCGCTCCCCCATTATCACCCCACTTTTCTTCAACTTTCCACCACCCCCGGGGGTGGGGGCAATACCACCCACTTTGGGAACACGGATCAACTTGAGCACACATCGTCGTAACCGACGGAGGACCAGTTGTATTATTCTCTTCTGTCTTTGATAATTTTAATTCTTCCTTTGAGGAAGGAATTGGTTTCTAACAAACATACAAATCTCCATCCTTAGAATGTACTTAACGAAAACAAGTCACATTTTAAACTTGAGAAAAGTCTTGCATATTTTTACTGCTCCACTTATAGATTGTATTTGTAATGTCCTAGTTTGTTGAGTTCCTTTCCTGAAAATCCAAGCTTATCCAGATTGTTTAGATAAGCATTTACTCACAAAACCAACTGCTCTAATTATTATTGGTATAAATGTGAATTTGTAATCTGGATATCGAAGTTGGACGTTTCGAAGCATTTGTCTATAGTTATCTTCTTCCTCTGATTTTCAACGTGGTATTCACATCAGCAGGACAGCTGACCACTATGACGGTACATACTTTTTCTTGTCTGTCCCAAACAACAATATCTGGCCTGTTATGTTTACATATGACATATGTTTTGACGGGAATGTTCCACTAGCATTCTTTGTGTTGATATTTGTGTATGTATTCAATAATATTCTTTATATTTATTCCAGGGCAGTCTTTTTTTCCGGATGGCATTGTATGTATACCATTATTCAGATTTATTTCAAGATTTCTTACCAATGGAGAAAGAGTGGATTTCTAACCTAGACCCAAGGCTCCTTTATTGGAATTTCAGCATCAACAACAGGGTATTTTTGCATGAATGTATGTATATGTTATATGCTTTGTTTCATGAATGCACTCTCATACAAATAGTTGCATGTCGAGTCATGCTCGTATATACTTAAATGATAAACTCCTGGAAAGTTTTACAGATTTTTACAATTCCAATGATGGATTGGATCTGTAGTCTTCGAATCAGATTTGTCCTTTCTGGTTTTGAAAACCCTAATTTCTCAAGATTGGTATATAGGCGGTGTGTTACATATCCCAATGCCCCAATAATTACAGGTATAAACCTGAACTTGTAATCTGAATGGAGTAGATGTAGATTCCTCAATAGTTCAGCGTAGGTATTTTCTTTTTCGCTGATCTTTAGTTTTGTATGTATGTATGTATGTATGTATGTATTATGAATGTATGTACGTATGTCTGTTTGTATGTATGTATATATGTATTATGCATGTATGTATGTATGTATGTATGTATGTATGTATGTATGTATGTATGTATGTATGTATGTATGTATGTCTCCTCTATTTTTTGATTATTATAAATATTCCACTGAGGAGGAAGTCGGTTTCCAACAAAGATACAAGGCACTATCTTTGGGATGTAATTAACACTGACAAATTCACATTTGGAACTTGAGAAAAGTCTTGCATAGTTTTACTGTTTCACTCACAGATTGAACTTGTAATGTACCAATTAGCCGGTCGATTTCTCTTTCTGAAAATCCCAGTTTATCCAGATTCTCCTTTAAGCATTTACTAACAAAACTTAGTACTCCAATTATTATTGGTATGAATATGAATTCATAGTCTGGATAAAGAAGCAGGAGGTTTCGAAGCAGTTGTCCATAGATATCCTCTTTTCCTTTGATTTTCAAAGAGATATTTATATCTGCAGGGTATCTAACCTTTATGATGGCACATACCTTTGCCCCTCTGTCCCAAACAATAATATCCGGCCTGCTATGCTTACATTTGACAGAAGTTTTGATGGGAATATTCCACTAGTATTCCTTGGATTGGTGTATCTTTGATTAGCCTAAGATACGAACATTAAGGAAAGATGAGATGATATCTGTGGATTTGTTTAAACCTGTTAGGCAAACATGCTTGGGTAGCTTTCTACAGAACTTGTGAGAGCAGGTGTAGTTGCAACAACAAATCCAAAAGCTGAAAATCTGACAAATAAGATATTTTCCGGAATAACTCGCGGATAACTAACATTATTTTGTACTTGATTTTAACTGCAAAACCTAGGGTGCGACTTATACGCGAGACAAAGCTAAATCTATGAAAAGGGGAAAAAATTATACCAAGATTTAACCTTAAATTAGCTGCGCGACTTATACACGAATAACTACGGTATTTTTTACTGGTAGCTAGAATGTAATGCGAGTATTAAAGTGCATTTCTAACACAGCTATTTATTGGGTTGTCCGGAAAGTTCGTGCCGATTTATAGTAGCTTACTTTTCGACTTAACCTCCCAGGCACCTCAATTCTGGGAAGAGGGTATTTTCAAGTTAAAGAAAAGATTATGCAACAAAATAGTTCATATTTGGTTGATAAAAAATGTAATGGCGAGTATTTATTGACCTTTTTCTTGCCTTTAAAAATCGGCACGAACTTTCCGGACGACCCAATAGATTTCTTCCTTACCAGTTCAGAAGCTTTTAGTGAAGAGTAGAACAAGCTTTCTTTAAAAAGACATGCGATATAATTCCAAGAACGATAAAATACTAACATGATGGCAGATTAATCGTTGATGCCGAATGAAAGTCCAAAAATGGTAATATGCTGCAATCCAAGGAAAGAAAGCTGCTTCTTTAAACAATGCTTTTGCCGAACCAACCTTGTTCTTTTTATGCATATTCTATACCTTCAAATGTTGAATTAATACGAAGCGGTCGGAATTTATTGTTTAGGTGATGCATTTCTTCCTATAACACAGCGCTGCTTTCTATTGCGTGCGTCATTTCAATAATATTTTATATATTTTACTGTTTTGGTGGTTTGATAGAGCAAGGAATATTACAGATGCGTAATAAAACGTACCATTTGTTTTTATTTAAAGAAATTTCACAATAAGCAAATAGAAAATGTGAAGAAACAACGTACGCATTAAATGATAGTTGGTAGCGTGTGAGGGCGCGTGGCTTAGTGGTTAGGGCATTCGGCTCATGATCGTAAGGTTGTGAGTTCGATTCCCGGCGACGCGTTGTGTCCTTGAGCAAGACACTTTATTTCACGTTGCTCCAGTCCACTCAGCTGGCAAAAATGAGTTGTACTTGTATTTCAAAGGGTCAGCCTTGTCACTCTCTGTGTCACGCGGATTATCCCCGAGAACTACGTTAAGGGTACACGGGTCTTTGGAATGCTCAGCCATTTGCACGTTAATTTCACGAGCAAGCTGTTCCGTTGATCGTATCAGCTGGGACCCTCGTCGTCGTAACCGGCGGAGTCTTTAGAGAGTTGGTAGCGTAGGGAAAGAAGGAGGCGCAATGGCCCAGTGGTTAAGGCAGCGGACTCACTGACAAAGGATCGCGGTTTCGATTCCCGGACCGGGCGTTGTGTGTATTTATTGAGTGAAAACGCCTAAAGTTCCACGACGCTCCGGCAGGAGGTGGTGGCGACCCCTGTGGTACTCTTTCACCACAACTTTCTCTCACTCTTTCTTCCTGTTTCTTGAGTAACGCTGCGATGGACTGGCGTCCCGTCCTGCTGGAGAGGAACACATACGCCACAGAAACCAGGAAACCGGGCCCATGAGCCTGGCTAGGCTTGAAAATGGCGCATAAATAAATAAACCGTAGGGTAAGAGAAAATTTAAATTGATAATGATAATAAACTTTTGTAAATGTAGGCTAAAATGTAACACCTAAATGGAGGCAAATATGGGTTAGATCTTACCATAAAATAACTAAATTGACTATACAGGCTACAATAGGATATATTTGTAACTTCTGTTATAATACAGTGCGTATTTCATATGTATTAATATAGGCTAAATGAAGACGGTGAACTTGTAGAATCGCTATCGTGCTGGACAAAATACTTAGCGGCATTTTTTCCTACTTTCGGGATCGATAAGATAAGTGCTAGCTGAGCACTGAAGGTCGATGTTGTCGAATTCCCTCCTTTCGAATCTACTGACCTTATGTTAAAATAAGAAAAGATTCTGTTATATCTGGGGAGGGTCATTTTCTTTCTGTGCCTTATAATTTAACTCACTCACCGGTAAAATTTCCATTTATTTCTTATATTTATAAGGCACAAAAAGAAAATGACTCTCCCCAGACACAACAGAATATGCTTCAACAAAAGAACTCATATAAAGAATCTTGCAAACCAAATCCAAAAAAGAAAAGATTCTATTACACCAAATTATAAGGTGGCGAGGTGGCAGAATCGTTTGCGCATCGACTTGTCACATTCGCCATTCAAATTCTGCTTGGATTCAACTTTGCCTTTCAGCTCTCCGTTGTTGATAAAATAATGTACCAGGCAAGTACTAGGGCCGATGTAACTGCCTTACCCTTGCCCTGAAAATGGCTAGTCTTGTACCAAAATCAGAAAGAATTATTATATGCTAAATTTGAAGATGTACTTCTGACATAGGTAACTTGAACTGATATGTAAACTGTAAAAGCAGATTCAAATTACGGTCCCAAAATTAGATAAGGTAGACAGACACCGTTCATGAAAAAAGCAAGTTTTTCTTTTCTTTCTTCTTTTTTTTTTAAAAAAAAAATACAGCCTTCTTTTTTCATTATGGTTTTAAAAGTTGACAGTGCAAGTTCTAATAATTCCTCAACCCGCATCAGCCTAGGATTTACCACAGCCTCCAACAGCTTCATATAGCTGTCTGGATTGAGCTTATTTAATACTAGCAGTATCGCCCGGCGTGGCTCGGGTTTGTAAGGGAAATAACTATATATTTTTAGAGAGTTATAGCCAAAAAATAGCAAAAAAAATGCATTAAAAATGGGAAAAAAATTATGGTAAATTTTTTTTTAAATCGTTGACTCATCGTAGACATTTTTAGAGAGTTACTTCCCTTATATAATAGCGAAAAATGCATTAAAATGGGAAAAAAATGATTGTAAACTCATCGTAGACGCGCGCTAATACCCAGAAGGGTTCAATATGAATGACGACTATAAGATACCCGGTTTTGGTTAAACTGCACCGCAAAATGAGGGAGTAGTTAGGAATCTAAATCGTAGGAGACAGACACTCACACAACTACAGTTTTATATATATATAGATTCTGGGAACGAATTTCTGCGTGCGGACGCTGTCAGGATGTCACAGCTTCGTAGTCTCCGTCGCAGCTGTCCGTGTCATGTATTACAGCATTTTCGGTGTTCACAAAGTTTTGAGCAGCAGTCATAATGTCGGCATTTTGATACCCGGCGCAAATCATCGTGATACGGGTAACACTTTCCCAATATTCAGATGACTTCCAGTCCTCCATGTCTGCTACGTTTTTCTCAACTACAACTTTTAATCTTTATGCTCTCTAACGCTGTTGACTATTCACCAATGCATTGAACTATTCCTGAAAAAACAAAAGGAGAAAAAAAATCGTCAAATTTAGCCCGAACACCCTTTATATATATATATGTATTCTCTTTTACTTGTTTCGGTCATTTGACTGTGGCCATGCTAGAGCACCGCCTTTAGTCGAGCACATCAACGTCAGGACTTATTCTTTGTAAGCCTAGTACTTATTCTATCGTACACTTTTTTGCCGAACCGCTAAGTTACGGGGACGTAAACACACCACCATCGGTTGTTAGGCAATGTTGGGGGTACAAACACAAACGCACAAACATATACACACACATATACATATATGCGACGAGCTTCTTTCAGTTTCCGTCTACCAAATCCACTCACAAGGCTTTGGTCGGCTCGAGGTTATAGTAGAAGACACTTGCCCAAGATTCCACGCAGTGGGACTGAACTCGGAACCATGTGGTTGGTAAGCAAGCTACTTACCACACAGCCACTCGTGTGCGCATGTACACACACACACGCACACACACACACACACATACATACATACATACATACATACATACATACACACATACACACATACATACACACATACATACATACATACATACATACATACATACATACATACACACATACATACACACATACACACATACATACACACATACATACATACATACATACACACATACATACATACATACATACATACATACATACATACATACATACATACATACATACATACATACATACATACATACATACATACATACATACATACATCTTAGAGAGAAAGAGGAAGAGCCTACATGAATATGAAATTCTTAAACAACCTTCTTCTTCAGGTATTCTTTGTTTAAGCAACGGCCCCTCAAACAACTCATGTCTTTCAAAATCAACAGTTCACTGTGCAGAAATATTTACAGCGGATAATCCAGTGTTCAAAGATTATACAGAGTCAACTGAAAATAAATTTAGAGATCAATTTAATCAACACTTGCATTCTTCCAAAAATCCGAGGTAAAAAATGTGAACGCTAGTTTATCATTTACATATGATCTTCGAAAAATAATATTGTTAAAGAACTATAAAATTGTCTGGAAACATTACAATATACCTAAACTTATAAACAAGGTAACAACGTTTGTATCCTTGGCAACTTGAAGAAAATTAATATGTTGTTTCATAAAGCTTCAGTCTAGAACAAACAAACGTTCGGGATTGATATCTTTTTATATTCAGAAATCAAAATATTTGTTGAAATATTTTTACCTAAAAGCTGAAAACAGCGAAGTTGCGTGGTTTATTCATCCAAGTTCTTGAAATCGAACTATTTTCTTCACAAGACAAAATATTTGTTGAAATATTTTTACCTAAAAGCTGAAAACAGCGCAGTTGCATGGTTTATTCATCCAAGTTCTTGAAATCGAAATATTTTCTTCACAAGTCAAGGTTGTGTAGTTACGAATCTCGCTGTACAACGAGATGGTTTTGAGGTTCGGTTTCACAGCGCAGCACCTAATCCAGCCTCGGGCGGACCAAAGCTTTGTGAGTGAATTAGGTAAACGAAAACTGTAGAAGCAATCACGCACGTGTGTGTGTGTGCAATGTAACTACACACATGCTTTTGGTGATTTTTTTTTCTCCATTTCCTTTTTCCTTTCCGATGTAGAGCTTTACTCGAAACGTCGAATGCTCTCCTTTTTTTGTCTCTAATACAATTAGTTACAAAATTGTAACTAATACAATCCATGTGCACGTCCTCTTGTTTGTTACTATTATTTTTAATGTTCGTTTATTGAAAGCAGGTATTATTCAAATTCTTTTACTTTCGACATTATTTTACACCATTTATTCCTTTAAAATAAAACCAATGTTGTCTTCGAAACATATGTCGAAAGTAAAAGAATTAGAATAATACCTGCGTTCAACTCCATTTATTCACTTATACTAGACAAATTGCTGCACATTAACCTGGAGTTTCTACCTTTGAATAGGTCGTCACATCCTTGTTACTTGCGTGAATTTTGCTACCCTGGTAACTGTTCATTGAATTTTCCGTGTTAACTGTAAACAAAGGATAATTCATTCATCCATTTATATATATATATATATATACTAGCAGAGATACCCGGCGTTGCCCGGTTACATTCAATTGAAGAATTAACTTTTCTGTTATATATATATATATATATATATGGATACACACACATATATGTATATTAATATAAATATATGAAAGTACATGATGTTTATTAAAAAAAGGGGATCATGTATATACCTCCTGGCTGTTGAGATTATAGCACCTCGTTGTAAACAATGTTCCTTGTTTTTCCTTGTGGAGCATATACAAAAAGGTTTCTTTTGGTTCCTACTCTTGAGCAGCCAACATACAGTTGCCCATGCGAGAAGCAGGGCTCTTCCAAGAGAAGACCAGCTACAGAGAGGGTTTGACCCTGAGATTTGTTAATGGACCTCGTTGTAAACAATGTTCCTTGCAGTCTTCTGAATGTAAATGGAATTTCTGCTCCTGATGGAGTAAGAGGAATTCTTGGAATAAAGACGTCATCACCTTTTCCACATCCAGAAAGAATGATCGCCTCGATGACGTGTGACATCATTTTCTTTATCACCAGTCGTGTTCCATTGCAAAGTCTTGGTGGTTCCAGATTGCTGAGTAGCATTACAGGAGTTCCAACTTTAAGTGCTAATATGTGTGGAGGTAGTCGAGGAGGCTCCAGTGAATTGAGAAATTCAGGAGGAAAGTTCACAACTTCATTTATATCTGGAATTGTATCAACAGACTTGTAAGTGTGTATAGTGCCGGGAAGAGAATGCATTAGCTGTTGATTAATTTTAACAGCGACGTTTTTTGAAGCTAATGTTGCTCTTTCACACAGCCAATTGTGATTTTGGTAGTTTTGTGTGAAGTTGGGAAAGACTTTGTTTTTGAGGTCATCTACAGAATTAACAACAGAGGAAAATGACCACACTTCCATTTGTCCTGCAGCATCGAGAGGCATCTTGCTTTCACCAAGTGTCAAAATGTCCTGTGCAAACTTTGTGGACATTTTGTCGCCGTGTAGCTGAGCTCTCATGTTAGTGTTGAGACTGAGGTTTGTAACATGATGCCACAGGGTAGAGGACTTTAGGTATGCTTGGACTTCATCTGCTCTAGTGCCTTTCGGAATGACAGGAAGAGTTTGCCTGAAATCACCTGACAACAGAAGCGTTACACCTCCCATTGGAGCCTGACAGTCTCGGATGTCTTTCAGGTCTCTATCTAACGCTTCCAAAGCTCCCTTGTGAGCCATAGTGCACTCATCCCAAACAATTAGATGACACATTTTAAGTACTTATCCCTGATCTGAGCTTTTGTTGATGTTGCATGAAGGCATTTCGGATGCTGCTAAATTGAGAGGGAGTTTAAAAGTTGAATGTGCTGTCCGGGTAACAAAGTAGCTACAATGCCAGAGGAGGCTACAGCTACTGCAATGTCCTGATGCTGCCTAACTTCTGCAAGGAGAAGCTTTGTAATAAATGTTTTTCCTGTCCTTCCAGGAGCATCGAGGAAGAAGATTCGTCCCTCGCGTTGGCGTACACTGTTAAGAATAGTTCTGTAGGCCTGCAGCTGGTCCGGAAGTAATTTAGGCTCATTTTCAACAATGTACTTTGAAAGCGCTTGAGTGTCGTAGGTTGTTTCACGAATGACAGCATTGGGAAGGCTATTTGACCCTGACCTGAATGCTTGTGGCAGGCCATACGTCGAAATGAATTCTGTCGTATTTATAAGAAAGCAAACAGTTAGAAGGATGAAGGTATCAGTGGTGGTATAATGGTGTGGGGTCGTTTGAACTGTCCGTACGCTATGAAGGTTAGAAGTGAAGTGGATGACAATATACTTCACTTGATAAGGTAGCATGTGGTAAATATCTGTTACCATCTTCCATTGTCTCGTAGTGAGCGGTGGAAGAATGTTATTTTCTCGGACGAGTCATCCTTTACCTTATTTCCGACCACCGGCCGATTATACGTGTGGAAACAGCCAAAAGAAGCATTTGACCCAGACTGCCTTCTTCCAGCTGTTAAACATGGAGGAAGATCTGTGATGATCTGGGAAATCCGCCTGGCCCAATGCTTTCCCTTCATGGCAGAATTAATAGTAAAGACTATTTAAGGATATTGTCTGATCACATTCATCCTATGGTTGCGGAACTGTTTTCGGAGGGAAACGCAATCTTTCAGGATGATAATGCACCAATTCACACAGCTAATGTTCTTGCTGAATGGCACGAGGAGCATTTTAGTGAAGTTGAACATCTTATCTGGCCACCAGAGTCCCCAGATCTCAATACTAT
>NC_043011.1:32382596-32405096 GCF_006345805.1 Octopus sinensis | reverse complement strand
GTATGAATCGTGGCACTCCGTCGGTTATGACGACGAGGGTTCCAATTGATCCGATCAACGGAATAGCCTGCTCGTGAAATTAACGTGCAAGTGCCTGAGCACTCCAGCGTGACACAGAGCGTGACAAGGATGGCCCTTTGAAATACAGGTACAACAGAAACAGGAAGAAAGTGTGAGAGAAAGTTGTGTTGAAAGGGTACAGCAGGGTTCGTCACCACCTCCTTCCGAAGCATCGTGGAGCTTTAGATGTTTTTGCTCAGTAAACACTCACAACGCCCGGTTTGGAATCGAAACCGCGAGTCCGCTGCCGTAATCAGTGGGCCATTGCGCCTCCACTGTATGAATATGGCAGAGAGAAACTATATGGAAGCCCACCATATGTGTGTGTGTGTGTTTGTGTTGGTGTTGGTGTTCTTCTTCTTCCAATCAGGGCTCATGCCAATAGCCACAAAGAATAATTTCTAATTCGAGCCTACTCTAAGCTACTAAGAATGCGTGTGGCAACTTGAAGATCCACCCATCACACGCGATAGACTGGCAGTTGCACGGGTGCGAAAGCTACGTTGTTATCCTCATTCCGTAAACGGTGGCTTTTAACGGGTGGAGAGCTGACCCATCCTGAGGTATAGAGGATTTGCAATCTAGACTAGGGCCTGAAAATTTACCACACCATAGTGGGTTACACCATGGTTCCTCTGCTTTGTGGCAGAAGTATGAGGAAAGATTGAGAGAAAGTTGTGGTGAAAGAGTACAGCGGGGTTAACATCCCCCACACCCGCCGGAGCCTCATGGAGCTTAGGTGTTTTTGCTCAATAAACACTCACAATGCCCGGTCTGGGAATCGAAACCGCGTTCTTACGACCGCGAGTCCACTGCCCTAACCACTGGGCCATTGCGCCTCCACTGTGTTGGTGTTTGTTCCACAGCAGCGTTTGACAATCGGTATTGGTTTTTAAAGGCGGGGAGCTGGCAGAAACGTTAGCACGCCGGATGAAATGCTTAGCGGTATTTCGTCTGTCGTTACGTTGTGAGTTCAAATTCCGCCGAGGTCAACTTTGCCTTTCATCCTTTCGGGGTCGATAAATTAAGTACCAGTTACGCACTGGGGTCGATATAATCGACTTAATACCTATGTCTGTCCTTGTTTGTCCCCTCTATGTTTAGCCCCTTGTGGGTAATAAAGAAATAGGTATTGGTTTACTCGCGTTTCCGTAACTTAGCAGTTCGACCAAACAGACCGATCGAATAAGAACCAGATTTTAAAACTAAGTACTGGAATCGATTAGAATAACTAAAACTCGTCAAATGGCACAATTCACTAAACCAAATAACAACAATCAACTTTTTTTTAGTAAATCGTCGAAAATCTGACAAGAATTTCCTCAGAATATTCGGCAGAGTTGACGGCCTTTTTTTTTTGTACCTTTTATCTTCTATTTGTTTTTGTAATTCGATTGCGGCCATGCTGGGGCACCGCCTTGAATGATTTAGCCAAAACAACTCGCTCCCTGTAGATTTCGATTTTTAAAAAAAAAGTCTAGTACACATTCTATCGTTTCCTTTTGAGGAGCCACTAAGTTATGAAGACGTAAACAAACCAACCCCGGTTATCAAGCTATTGAGGGGACACCACACACACACACACACACACACACATACACACACACATACACACACACACATACACACACATACATACATACAAACATATCTGTGTGAACGAATCAAACTCAATGCTTATTTTTTAGTCTAGTACCTATTCTATTACTCTCTTTTAACAGAACTGCAAAGTTACAGGGATGTAACTAAACCAACACCTGTTGTCCAATTGTGGTAGGCGAGGTAAACAATACAAATACAAACGCACACGCGCACACACGCACACACACAAACACACATACCTGTATACGATGAGCTTCCTCACATTATTCGTATTCCAAATTCATTCACCAAACATTGGTCGACCCGGAATTTTAGTTGAAGACATCCAAAATCTCGTGCAGTAGGACTGAACCTGAGCTTCTTAACATCACAGTTATGCCGCACATTTATAAGTTTTTGGTTTCTCATTTCTCGATTCAAATCGTCTCAGGATCAACCTATATATGAATCCTCCCAGTGTCGGTAATATATGTAATAACAGTAATGGTATTGCTTTAGATTCGGCCGCGGATCTTGTTAAATTTTCTTACAAGCATTTCGAAGTACAGAGTTCCCGGGTTCAGTCCCACTGCGTGACACCTTGGGCAAGTGTATTCTACTATAGCCTCGGGCCGACCAAAGCCTTGATGTAGAAGACCCAAGAATATGTGGCACAAAACTGGTTCAGACGTTTCGAGAAGGTAACACCAGCCTCGAAGACAAACCAAAGTCGGGGAGACCTTCTGTTGTGGAAGATGAGGTCTTGCTTGGAAGCACTCGTACATTTTCAACAGAGCTTGGTCCTCCATAAAACACCTCCGAAAGTTTTGTTACCCCTTTACCAAAAAGTAATAAGAACAAGAGAAGAACAAGTAAAGCAATAATCTAAAACACGAACTGGGTTTAGTTTATTCAGTTTCATTGACGCTGTCACACATCGAGTAGGTGTGTATGAACACCATCATTTTCGTAGCACAAAAGGATGCGGTGCTATGTCCTGTGTGATATTTTTCGAAGCTGTGCTTTGGTGATTGTTGCAAAGGCTCTCCGAGCGGCGTCCTTCAACTGATTGGTATTCTGGTATCGTTCATGTAAAACTCTCTGTTTGGTAATATCCCACAGAGCGTTATCGCCAGACGTGAGGTCTGGACTTCTGGGAGGCGAATCGACAGATGCTGGAAGTTGTTGCAATCCTCGCACCTAACCATCTATCCCACAAAACTTCATTTAGGGTATTCCCAGACAGTGATAGCATAGTGGGGGGGGGGGCACCATCTTGTTGAAACCAACAATCATTCAGGTCAACATTTAACCTCTGGAGCTGTGGAACAAACCACTCCCTTAACATGGCCAAGTAAGTTCGCTGGTTAGCAGCGCCCTCGAAGAAACAGGATCCTATCAGGTGCTCATTCGATATGGCGGCCCAAAGCATTTCATGTGGGGGAGAGGTTGTGTTAAAGCAAAAAATAATGATAATAAAGACAATAAAACAAAATGTAGGGGGTAACAAGACTTTCGGAACACCCTGTATTTCAAATCTTCACCAGGTTATTTTTTTAATGAATTATTGACTTTTCCTTTTTTTTTTTATTTTTGCATGCTGATGACGAAAACATCATTCATTTTTTTTTTCTAAGAATTATTAATGAAAATGTTACATCATTGTAGAACATAGAAGAAAAAATATCAAGTGAACATTTTGAAATACTTCAAGTGGTTGAAAGAATTTTAACAAGATACTCGGTCGACTATTCAATAACATAAGATTTTCAAAATCTGTTTCTTTTGATTAGAAATAAATTATCTATATTTTTAGAGAATGATAATCGAGAAGCTATGGTGTTCATAGCAACACCAAATAGAGGGTTATTTCGGGTTGACATAAATACCAAATGCAGTTATAGGCCTGGCGTAGGCGGCAGCGTGTCAGTATCGTCAGAGCGACAAGAAAATTACTTTGCAGACTAGCCTTGTACTAAAACCAGAAGCCTTTATAAAAGGTTGAGTCAAAAGCATTTTCTTTTTTCTGTTTTGTATAACATATAAATATTGTTTATTCTTTAGTCTTTATTTCACAGTTTGATGGGGAAAAAAATTGTAATTAGAGCCATTTTAAACTACCTACTCTTTTACTTGTTTCAGTCATTTGACTGTGGCCATGCTGGAGCACCGCCTTTAGTCGAGCAAATCGACCCCATGACTTATTCTTTGCAAGCCTAATACTTATTCTATCGGTCTCTTTTGCCGAACCGCTAAGTTACGAGGATGTAAACACACCACCATCGGTTGCCAAGCGAAGCTGGGGGGACAAACACAGACACACAAACATATACACACACATACATATATACGACGGACTTCTTTCAGTTTCCGTCTACCAAATCCACTCACAAGGCTTTGGTCGGCCCGAGGTTATAGTAGAAGACACTTGCCCAAGGTGTCACGCTGTGGGACTGAACCCGGAACCATGTGGTTGGTAAGCAAGCTACTTACCACACAGCCACTCCCGCGCCTATAATACCTGTGGTGAAAAAAAAAGGACTGGGTGTAAGGGCAGCAGCAAAAGAAATTAATGATGTAGAAGACCCAAGAATATGTGGCACAAAACTGGTTCAGACGTTTCAAGAAGGTAACACCAACCTCGAAGACAAACCAAAGTCGGGGAGACCTTCTGTTGTGGAAGATGAGGTCTTGTTTGAAATGGTTGGACAACAGCCAAGCACAAGCACTCGTACATTTTCAACAGAGCTAAAACACCATTAATTAGCACCTCCATAAGCTCGGCCATGTGAACAGGTGCCGAGAAGTTCTTCATAAACTGACCAAAAACCAAGCCCAAAAACGTGTGAACATTTGCACGCAATTACTGGTAAATTCTTGAGATACCCGCTTTTCGCATTGAATTGTAACTAAGGATGAAAATGGATCCATTTTCATAGTCCTAATACGAAAAATCAGTGACTTCATTCCAGCCACGCTTCAGAACCTGTTGTCAAAGAAGGAAGTTCAACAATGAACGGACGGAAGTTCAATAATGCACGGACGGCAGTTCAATAATGTGGATGAGGTTGAAAATGGTGTTAGGTTACGTCCACAAGGATTTATCTTGTATGGTATTATTATACCTTTATTCCTCTTTTTTAAATTCATGCCACCGGCCATACCGTTATTTCTGTTTGATTTTGTGTGTGTGTGTATGTGTGTGTGTGTGTGTGTGTGTGTGTGTGTGTGTGTGTGTGTGTGTGTGTGTGTGTGTGTGTGTGCGTGCGTGTTATTATAAAAGTCGGTAATCTAAGCCTGAAAGAGACGGGCTTCTGTCAGAAGCCCGCGAAACTTTAAGTCGCATTGAGCCGGATCAAACTGATTTAATTACGGAGATGTACTTGCATAGGAAGTGACCTGATCTGAGATCGTGTGCTGGAACGAAAACAATTGCAGCGTGGAAGGTGTTTATAAGTCATTTAAGAAACACACAAAAACCGTTAGGTTCACTTCAACATTTAAATTTAATATGTCAGACAAAATTCCGTGATGCAGCCCGGAATTTTGTCAGTGAACAGGTCGCGGTCTCAAAGCAACGAAAATATTTTGACAAATTAAATTTAAATGTTGAAGTGAATCTAACGGTTTTTGTGTGTTTCTTAAATTGCTTATAAACACCTTCCAAACTGTTTTAAATAGTACGAGTAATGGATGCAGGGAGTGTTTTTGCCTCTAAACCAGCCAGTTGGTATGAGCGTTTAACACAACGAAAGCAACAGATAATAGAATTATGAGGGAGAATATTTTGATGAACAAACCCCTTTCGATTGTAATTTGTTTGAACAGAGTGTCATGTTGTATGCTTGGTGGTATTTCGAGGATGTATTGCACTTTGAGCTTGTCTCAGATTGTCATGTTGTGAACATTTACCTTTTTGCTCAACAATTGCAGCAAGTATATGATTCTTTGAAAGTCCGCTTCTCGGCATTAGTCGACCGAAGACGCACACTCCTACAACATGACAATGCCCCAGCATGACATCGCCAATGTGACCGAGCACAAACTTGAGGAACTTGAGGGGGATGGAAGTGCTGTGTCAACCAGCCTACAAGGATACACCTTCTATCATCAGATAATCACCTTCTCCGAGCCATGACTTATTTCCTGCACGGACGGAAGTTCAACAATGTGGATGAGGTTGAAAATGGGTGCAGGGAGTGTTTTCTTCTTCTTCTTCTTCTTCTTCTTCTTCTTCTTCTTCTTCTCTTCTTCTTCCTTCTTCTTCTTCTTCTTCTTCTTCTTCTTCTTCTTCTTCTTCTTCTTCTTCTTCTTCTTCTTCTAAACCAGCCAATAGGTATGAGCGTGAAATTGAGCTTCTAACACAACGAAGGCAACAGATAATAGAATTAAGAAGAGGTGTATTTTGATGAACAACCACTTCTCGGTTGTAATTTGTTTGAACTAAAGCTCGAAACACGAAAGAAAAACTTATAATTCAACCTGATAGACTAGAGAAGGGCAGCGAACTTACAGAATTGCAAGAGCTTCGGGGGGAAAATGCTTTCCTGTATTTTCTCCAACTCTTTTCCTTCTCAGTTCAAATCCTGCCGAAGTCAACTTTACCTCTTGTTCCTCCGGGATCGATAAAGCAATCAGTTAAGTACTATTATTATAAAGCCCACGAAGGCGGCGAGCTGGCTGAACCGTTAGCACGCCGGACAAACTGCATAGCGGCTTTGTTTTTGCCTTGTCGATGGTATAGATTAAGCCTTCCCCTATCCTCAAGTATTGCAAACCTTGTGTCTAAATCAAAAACCTTTATAGACAAGAAGGGAGCCACTGAGGTGTTCTGCGTGATCTTCGGACCTTTCCTAAAACTTTCGGTATTAATGTATTTGTGAGCCACTGGACAGTTGATAAATTGTGTAATATTTTGTGTTATTATTTTTTTAACTTTTACTGATATAAAACATTGCCAGTGATGAAAACTAAGTATACGTGTTTTTTGGGGTTTTTTATCACTAAATATTATATACTAAAGGCGCGGATGTGGATGCGTGTTAAGAAGCTTGCTTCCGGTATATCGTTTGTTAGTCGAATTGTTTTTTGGTTGTCTTAGTGGTGCGATGTACTCCCTCTTGCTTAATGGAGGGACGTCGGGCGAGGAGTTGTGAAGATTTGAATTATCCTTCTTCAGACTTTGTGTCGTCTGAGGAAGAAATGGTGGAGAGGTTGAGGAGGACTGACGAAGTAATGGGGACAAAAAATTATGCAAAAGTGACGAAAGAAGCGAAGGCGTGAGGCTGGAAGATATAAATAAATTCAAGGAAATGATTAAAAGGGAGGTGAACGATGTGAATGTGTTACCCCGCAAAGAAGTGTTAAAGGAAAGAGGTGAGAAAACAATAATTTACAGAACGTACTCGGTAGCAGCCAGGAAGATTGAAATCGTGACGACGGCTCAAGTGGAAAGGGCACTTAAACCAATCTAGCAAGGAATTTCCTACCTTGCTAGAAGAAGAAAATTTGGGACAGTGGAGGTGCGGTTTCGGGAGGTATCCACTGCCAGGCTGCACTCAGCTACACTGTTGAGAACTAATGAAGTGGTGCTTCAACCTACATACCTTGGGAGACGTGCTTCCAGGGTTGGGAAAGAAGACATACCCCCAGAAGTGGATGTAGCTTGGCTGGTAGCTGCCCGACTGTTAGGAATGGAGGAGAAGGTGGCGGTCCTCCAGGCCACCAGAACACCCCACAGGAACTGGCAAGGGCAAAGCCTGGACATAGTGGCACAAGTTGCCTCGGAAGATATCGAAAGTATGGTAGAGAATATTACGGTCGGCGACGTTACACTAAATGTCAGAGTGGACGGGAGGATTCCGTGATGCTATAAATGTGGCCTTTCAGGCCACATTAGAGCGGATCCACCACCTGTGAAGGCTAAGAAGAGGCAAGAAGTGAGAAAGTGGTTGGTGCTCCACTGACCGTGGAGGTTAAGCAAAAGTAGAGTGAAGCGGCACCACAGACAAAGACCAGTACCAGCGTCGAAGAAAAGATGGACAATGAATGGGAAATAGCTGAGAGAAAAGGCAAGAAAAGAGAAAAAAAAGACACGCACACACACACACACACACACACACACACACACACACACACACACACACACACACACGCCCTTGAAAAATATATTATATTGTACAGTGGAGAAAACGAAGAACTGTATGATAAAATAGACTTGTGGAGCAATGCTATAAAAGTGGATGATTTCAGGAGTGAAGGGGGTGCCAGAGTACATTCGTTGTGAAATGGCAGACTCAGAAGATATGTCGGAATTGAAGGACTACGAGGGTCAAGATATTGGACACCAACTCAATACCGAAACAAGTAAGTTTTCAGGATATTTAAAAAAAATATAACGTAAACAGTCTTCGGAAGGATGGTAATTAGCTGTCGCTAAAAAGGAAAAGAAAAAAGCATTATAAACTAGTTTTTAAAATATATATATATATATATATATTATATATATATATATAATATATATATATATATATATCATATATATATATATATCCTACGAGCTTCTTTCACTTTCTTCTACTCAAATTCACTCACGAGATTTTTGTCGGCCCGAGGCAATAGTAGAAGGCCAGGGTGTCACGCATTTGGATTGAACCTGGAGCCATGTGGTTGGGAAGCAAGCTTCTTTATTTTATGAAATTGGCCGTGAAGGTCTTACATAGAGGGGACAGCACAAGGTGGGGACAAAAAAGCAAAACGAATGGAAAGAATGAATTAATATAATGGGAGATGAAATGAAACCGTTCTGCCTCACCTCCGAGCGACTTCATGAACCTGGTAATACCACCTTTTTTAAAAAACTAGTTTATAATGCTTTTTTCTTTTCCTTTTTAGCGACAGCTAATTACCATCCTTCCGAAGACTGTTTACGTTATATTTTTTTTAAATATCCTGAAAACTTACTTGTTTCGGTATTGAGTTGGTGTCCAATATCTTGACCCTCGTAGTCCTTCAATTCCGATATATCTTCTGGGTCTGCCATTTCACAACGAATGTACTCTGGCACCCCCTTCACTCCTGAAATCATCCACTTTTATAGCATTGCTCCACAAGTCTATTTTATCATACAGTTCTTCGTTTTCTCCACTGTACAATATAATATATTTTTCAAGGGCGTGTGTGTGTGTGTGTGTGTGTGTGTGTGTGTGTGTGTGGTGTGTGTGTGTGTGTGTGTGCGTGTCTGTGTTTGTCCCCAATCGCCGCTTGACAACTGATGATTGTTTGTTCAAATCCCCGTACAATAAGCGGTTCGGCAAAATAAACCGATAGAATAAGAACCAGGTTTAAAAATAAAATACGTACTGGAGTTGATTCGTTCGACTTCAAGGCGGTGCCCCAGCATGACCGCAGTCAAATGACTGAAACCGGTAAAAAGATAAAAGATATTAGAAAGGCCACGAAGGCGGTGAGCTGGCTGAATCGTTAGCACGCCGGACAAAAATACTTAGCGACATTTGCTTTACCTTTACACGCCGAGTTCAAATGTCGCCGCAGACAACTTTGTCTTTCATCCCTTTTGGTGTCGATAAAATAAATACCACTTGAGCAATGTAATTGATAAAGCCTCTCCCCACATAAGTTCAGACCCTGTTCCTATAGTAGAAATAATTTTATATGTGGGACATGAGCAAATATAAAAATAAAACCCTGAGAAATGGACCATTACAAAAAAAGAAAAAAATCTTGCTGATCTCTTATAAACAAATGTGATAGCATCTAATGCGGTCGCTCGACCTGTTAAAGATAGCAGCCAAATCACACCTTACTGTTTTGAGAGAGACAAAAAAGATTAACACTTTGGATAGAGATATTTTAGGTGTAGGAGTGACTGTGTGGTAAGTAGCTTGCTTACCAACCACATGGTTCCAGGTTTGGTCCCACTGCATGGTACCTTGGACAAGCGTCTTCTACTAATAGCCTCGGGTCGACCAAAGCCTTCTGAGTGGATTTGGTAGACAGAAACTGAAAGAAGCTCGTCGTATATATGTATATATATGTATGTGTGTGTATGTGTTTGTGTGTCTGTGTTTGTCCCCCCCCCCAACATCGCTTGACAACCGATGCTGGTGTATTTATGTCCCCGTAACTTTGCGGTTCGGCAAAAGAACCGATAGAATATGTCCTGGGGTCGATTTGCTCGACTAAAGGCGGTGCTCCAGCATGGCCACAGTCAAATAACCGAAACAATTAAAAGGGTAAAAGAGTAACTCCTAGAGAGACAGGATGGTCACGGATGTAATGTTTTTCTTCATCGATCTACCCAATCAGGGTTAACATGGATTTTAACGACAGCTAGAACAATAGAAACTTCTATATGGTCGCTTGACTTGTTAGAAATAACGACCAATTTCTCCATCAAATCAACCATACCGTCTTAATTTTTTTTTTTTTTAAGAAGGAAATACGGAAATGAGTTAATTAATTATGAACTGCTCATAATAAAGTTAGCGGCTTAATTATATAATAGGATTAGTCTTACTTTCAATTTAAGGATCTTTAGTGACATTCGTGTAATAAACTAAGAATTAAGGTACCGTAAATCATCGAGTATAATCCGCATTTTTTTCCCAAAATTTAAAGGTCAAAATCCCTAGTGCGTACTATATACGAGGTTAAAGATAAAAATATTTTCTAAGCAATGTCCGAGTCTCTATTTGCTGTCCGACAACGTTTATTCAGACGCATTTTGTGATGTCGGGCACGAAAATACCTCAAGCTAAGCCTGAAAGCAATGAAATCATAAAAGAATCATCCATTACTTGCCATAAGCAACATTTATTAAACGTTATCACTGTTATTTCTTTATTTTCTGCAAACAAAATGCACAAAAAAGCTACACGTTTGCATTTTGTTATATATACAATAATAATAAAGGACGTTACTGTATACAGTTTTACAAACCAAGGACGTTATCTAGACCTCCTTGACCCAAGTTAGAGAAGGGGTGTGTATTATACACAAGGTTTAGGTTTTTCAGAGGTACAGCCCCTAAAAATCCCCTGCGTATTATACTCAAGGGCGGACTATACACGAGGATTTACGGTAATAAGAAAAACAGTAGAGAGGAATAAATAGATAATAAAGTTTTCTCGGTCGGGACTGAACTGGTGCGTAAATACAACAAAAGCAGCTACAACGACATCATCATCAATAACAACATCAGTATCAACATCCACATAAGCCTGTGTAATGTCGGTTGATGCAGGTTTATTCTTTAATTCTAAGTTATCGAGTTTTAGTTTCATGAAATTCTAGGGTTTCATTGTTATCTCCCTTGCATCGTCCATTAAGAGAAATTATACGAAAATTCAATAAATTCTAAATTTCATTTTATTTATTCGTTTATTTATTTAAATGTAAAAAAAAAATATGACGTTATTCATTTTATTTTAGTTTAAAATTATATGATTGTAAATAATTATTTCTAAAAGGTATCTTCCCAGGGACAACTTTTGTCGACATAGATAGATAGATAGATAGATAGATAGATAGATAGATAGATAGATAGATAGATAGATAGATAGATAGAGTGGTGTAGCTACAGTGTAAGCCGCCACTCTACAGCAAACCCCAAAATACTGCTTCCCTACAAAGGCTGCCCGGGATGGCCCATCCCCATTGCCCGTCCCATAACTATGCTACTGGACAGACAGACAGACAGACGGAACAAGACAGGACAACTTATTTCACTTTATTTCATTTATATTTATATAATTCATATAGCCATTAGCAAACAATGGGCTCGTCGGTTACAGATTTCCAACAGCCCATTCACTTGCACAAAGCTTTTCTAACAGGGTAACAAGGGAGTGTCTATAACTTGGTGCAAAACGAATATCACTTGGGACCAATGCTTACATCTTTTGTCATATATATCAGTTGGGCATAAGAAGCATTAGATGTAGTGTGCAAGAGAAACAAGTGCACTGGTCTAGTCATTTGATGCATATGGACAAGAACAGCTGTGTAAAGAAGTGCCAATCTCTAACTGTTGAAGGGACCTGAAGTAAAGATAGACCCAGGAAGTCATGGGATAAGGTGAAGTATGATCTTCAAATGTTGGACCTCAGAGGTAATGACTAGTGACAAAGACCTTTGGCGATATGTTGACCTTGAGAAGACCCATCAAGCCAAGTGAAGTCGTAGTCGTAACCAATGCCAGTGTCACAGAACTGACATCTGTGCTGGTGGCATGTAAAAAGCACCTTTCAAACAACAGGCTTCATGCAGGCAATGACAAATGACCAAGACCTTTGGCATTATGCCATGCTTGAGAAGATCCATCAAGCCAAGTGAAATTGTAGTAGCAGCAGACACCAGTGTCACACAACTGGCACCTGTGCTGGTGACACATAAAATCACCTATTACACTCTAAGAGTGGTTGGCATTAGTAAGGGTATTCAGCTGTAGAAACCATGCCAAATCAGACTGGAGTCTGGTACAGCCCTTCAGCTTACCAGCTCTGGTCAAACTTCCCAACCCATACCGGCTTGGACAATGGATGTGAAACCATAATGAAATGATATGTATAAACACACACACAAACACATTCTCATATAAGACTTATTGCATCTTATTTGCTTCCACACTCCCCACTAACAAACACTACACTCTATAGTGAGAAGTTGTGCATATAAATTCATAGCAAATTTATTAATTGTAAATGATGATCTTCATAATAATTCTGTTGAGTTTCATAATAGAAGCTGACAATAATTTGTTATCAAATCTAAAAACAGAGACTCAACCACAAAGATTAAGTGAATTCAAAGTAGTCTGAAGTATGTATGTTTAATTCTCGATAGTACTTATGTCAAACCAGTAGGTTCACCACTTAGGCAGAGCATGCAGTGACTATAACTTCTGTATGCAACACAAAATAGCTTGTGATGTTCTGCAAATTTCGTCAGCATTGCAGTGATTAAATATTTTTTGGCAACAAAGGAAAGTAATACTCTAACAAAGAATGTTACGTTATCTATGTAGCAGAAACTTGAACTTATAAGGTCATTAGAAGTGTGCGGTGATTAAAAAGCAGTTTCGGAGCTGATGAAGGAGCCTACAGGAAATAACAGCTAAATTCCCCATAAATCACACCATTATCATCATCATTTTAACATCCATTTTTCCAAACTTGCATGGATCAGACAGCATACAGAGAGGCAGATTTTCTGTGGCAGGATGCCTTTCCTGTTGCCAATCCTTCACCTGTTTCCATACAAGGCATTATTTCTTTTATGGCCAGACATGTGCCAGCAGAAAATTGGAAATAAATGACACTCTTTGTATAACAGTGACAGTCAGTTACAACTGGGTCACATGAAAAGCATCCAGTCCACACTGTGAAGTGGCTGGCGTTTGGAAGAGCATTCAGCTATAAAAAAATCATGTTCATGCCATGTAAAAGCACTCAATCCACTCAGATGGATGGTTGGTGTTGGGAAAGGCATCCAGCCATAAAAACCTAAAAAATAGACGTTGAGCTTGGTGCCGTCTTCTGCCAGACCAGCTCCTGTCAAAGCATTCAACCCGGCATGGAAGACACATTAAATGATACTCTTTTACTTGTTTCAGTCATTTTGACTGTGGCCATGCTGGAGCACCGCCTTTAATCGAGCAACTCGACCCCAGGACTTATTCTTTTGTAAGCCCAGTACTTATTCTATCGGTCTCTTTTGCCGAACCGCTAAGTAACGGGGACATAAACACACCAGCATCGGTTGTCAAGCAATGCTAGGGAGACAAACACACACACGCATATATATATATATACATATATACAACGGGCTTCTTTCAGTTTCCGTCTACCAAATCCACTCACAAGGCTTTGGTCAGCCCAAGGCTATAGTAGAAGACACTTGCCCAAGGTGCCACGCAGTGGGACTGAAACCAGAACCATGTGGTTGGTAAACAAGCTACTTACCACACAGCCACTCCTGATGATGATGATAACATGATGTTGAGACAAGACACAAGCATACTCATACTTACACACAGCTCCTTAGAACATACCTCCTTAATTTATACACTGTAGTTGAGCACCGACTTTTTTTTCCAGTATCTACTATAATAATGCTGTCGTGTTTTTCTCCGTCACAACATATGAATGAGAAAGGAAGGAGTGGTAGATGAATAAGGAAGGGGTGATGGCAAACTGGTAGTGGGAGTGTTTCAACTCTGTGTGAGTATATGTGTGTGTATGTAAAAAGGAGGTATGTGAATGTTTGTGTTTGTCTGTGTGTGTGTATATGTGCATGCAATAGAAATGGGATGATGAACATTCAACGCTGTAAAGAAAAATCAAACAGCGTTTCAACTCTGTGTGACTGTATGTGTGTACGTGTACAAGGGAAGTACCTCTTTACTCTTTTACTTGTTTCAGTCATTTGACTGTGGCCATGCCGGAGCACCACCTTTAGTCAAGCAAATCAACCCCAGGACTCATTCTTTGTAAGCCTAGTACTTATTCTATTGGTCTCTTTTGCCGAACCGCTAAGTTACAGGGACGTAAACACACCAGCATCGGTTGTCAAGCGATGTTTGGGAGGACTAACACAGACACACAAACATATACACACACATACATATATATACATATATACGACGGGCTTCTTTCAGTTTCCGTATACCAAATCCACTCACAAGGCTTTGGTTGGCCCAAGGCTATAGCAGAAGACACTTGCCCAAGGTGCCATGCAATGGGACTGAACCCAGAACCATGTGTTTCGTAAGCAAGCTACTTACCACACAGCCACTCCTGTGGATGTTTGTATGTGAACCAACGTTCTTTTAGTAACAAACAACGATCAATGTCACATTTCAAAAGACAACCACTAGATAACATTGACAAGTGTGTTAATATGAATTACCAGTGCCGCCTCGACTGGCTTCTGTGCTGGTGGCACGTAAAATGCACCAATCCGACCGTGGCCAATGCCAGCCTCGCCTGGCACCAGTGCAGGTGGCACGTAAAAAGCACCCACTACACTCACGGAGTGGTTGGCATTAGGAAGGGCATCCAGCTGTAGAAACATTGCCAGATAAGACCGGAGCCTGGTGCAGCCTTCTGGCTTCCCAGATCCCCGGTCGAACCGTCCAACCCATGCTAGCATGGAGAACAGACGTTAAACGATGATGATGATGATGATTTATATATGAAATACTACAATTAGCCCTCATTTTTGATGACACGAGGCCAGCTAGTAATAACATAAAACACAAACAAGTTCTAATTTACAACTAGTTATTTATTCATAAAAAAATCAATACAGTTTTGTATAACAAAACAATGTTTGTATAATAATAACTTTTCTTCGAAACTTTCTCTCTTCATTATATTACAATACAGAAGGAAACTTTCTCACATTTCAGATCTGTTTGGGATTTAAAAACAAAAAAAAAAAAAACCAGATCAAAGCCACAAATGATAGATAATTCCCTCGGCTACATTCATCCCTGATGGCAATAATTGTTAGCACCAGCCTTAAACATTTCAATTCCTCAGCCCAAAGAGTAAGTCAAAATATCCACAGCACTCCAACAGCTCGAAATAATACAAGGGCTGGCAATAACACTAGATGCTTTTAAGTGTTCTTCGTCATTTTTTCCCACTCTGCGATTCGTTTTTCTTCCACCATTTGTTTCAGTGATTCAAAACTCTTTCTCTGTAAATATAAATATAAAGACATATATATATATATATATATATATATATATATATATATATATATAAAATGCAAAATGGGACAAGAACGCAAAACATCTGGACAACTAGGTGATACGAAAAGGGACAACAAAACATCCAGATAGAAGATACAAGAAAACAAGGACGGGTCATTCGAAGCTTTCTATCCTCAGTCAAGAACCAGATCATCCTCGCAATTTCAGCTGATTAATCTTGAGATTGCTCCATTCTGGCCAGCCCCAAGGAAAAACTAAGCTAAGAGCATTAGATTCCTTGGAAGAAAGCATCGAATGTATATGAGAACAAGAACGGAAAAACAGACAATGTTACACAAATATAAATACAATCTAAATACAATAAAAATAATAATAGCAGGACATAACAACAGGTGTCTTTCGACTGGGGACAAATTGAATTCAGCTGGCTGGTGGGGAAATGAAGCTTTACGGAAGATATATATATATTTGTTCATTTAACATCTGTTTTTTACATGCTCGCATGAGTTAGAGGAATACATATTGTTGAGGCGTTGTGTTACAGCTCGATGCCCTTCCTCTCACAAACTCTTACTTGTTTTTTGAGTAAGGAAGTTTTCGTTCTGTGCTGGTCTTCAAAACCACAGAGCTGATCAGAGTTGACAGGAACATTGCGGTCCATAGCCCAGCCATTTTCCATGCAAGTGTACAATGTAAACATTCATAATCACACACACATACAGCGTGTGGGTGTGGGTGTATGTGTGTGTGTGTGTGTGTGCACGTGCACCTGGAGGATCCAGAAAAAGGGGAAGACCAAAAGAGAGAGCAAAGAGTGATGGAATTTGATCTCAGGATGCAAATACAGGAACACACACATACATAACTCTACATATATATATATATATATATATAATATATATATATATATATATAAAATGCAAAATGGGACAAGAACGCAAAACATCTGGACAACTAGGTGATACGAAAAGGGACAACAAAACATCCAGATAGAAGATACAAGAAAACAAGGACGGGTCATTCGAAGCTTTCTATCCTCAGTCAAGAACCAGATCATCCTCGCAATTTCAGCTGATTAATCTTGAGATTGCTCCATTCTGGCCAGCCCCAAGGAAAAACTAAGCTAAGAGCATTAGATTCCTTGGAAGAAAGCATCGAATGTATATGAGAACAAGAACGGAAAAAACAGACAATGTTACACAAATATAAATACAATCTAAATACAATAAAAATAATAATAGCAGGACATAACAACAGGTGTCTTTCGACTGGGGACAAATTGAATTCAGCTGGCTGGTGGGGAAATGAAGCTTTACGGAAGATATATATATATTTGTTCATTTAACATCTGTTTTTTACATGCTCGCATGAGTTAGAGGAATACATATTGTTGAGGCGATGTGTTACAGCTCGATGCCCTTCCTCTCACAAACTCTTACTTGTTTTTTGAGTAAGGAAGTTTTCGTTCTGTGCTGGTCTTCAAAACCACAGAGCTGATCAGAGTTGACAGGAACATTGCGGTCCATAGCCCAGCCATTTTCCATGCAAGTGTACAATGTAAACATTCATAATCACACACACATACAGCGTGTGGGTGTGGGTGTATGTGTGTGTGTGTGTGTGCATGTGCACCTGGAGGATCCAGAAAAAGGGGAAGACCAAAAGAGAGAGCAAAGAGTGATGGAATTTGATCTCAGGATGCAAATACAGGAACACACACATACATAACTCTACATATATATATATATATATATATATATATATTATATATATATATATATATATAGGGCCTTGACTCAATTAGTTACTTGGTACATATATATATATATATATATCAACAATTGAGGGTAAAATTAATTAATTAATCAATTTCACCAAGTGTTCAGTATGTAAAAGGACCATTTAAGGCGAATGGGGAGTGCAGAATTTTACGCCTGCGCATTTTGAATTTGTTGACACTGTTAGTTGGAGTGGTTCATCTGAAGCGACAAGTCGCTGATAGGTAAAGTTCCTTCTTTTTAGTGTTTCCAAATCCAAATTAAGAAATTTTGAGCTGACGAAAGAAATGCTGATTTTATTTGGCTAATCTTGAAACGTTGACGTACTCAAACGATCTATGTACTTGTGATATTTTTCTGTATTTACCCCCAAACCTTCGTGAGCTGTCTAGAGTAAACATTATCTGAGAGAAATTTTCTTTAAGTAGTAGAAATGCTAAGAAAATTTTTTTGGGCTGCTATTTCTACTAAGTTCAGTATGTGGCAAAGTAATTTATTTTACTAAGCCCTAATTATATATAATATATATATATATATATATATATATATATATATATTATATATATATACACACACACGTATATCGTTGCTATCATGTTGAACTGTTGTATGTCCAAATTTGGCAAAATGCTTCTTTTTTTTTTTTTGCAATATTTATTTTTGTTTGCAATAGCCAGTTCTTTTGGTCAAACTATCATATCTCCAGTTGCTTAAGATGCCAAGATATCGAAAATTGCCAAAGTGTAGTGCAACAGTTTTGCTTTGAAATGGTGAAACTATTTTTCCATTTTCTGAAATAGCATCGCTTTGGATTTATGACATTTTTGCATAATAGCAACGATATATGTATATATATATATATTAGCCAAAGAGCTTCCATTCATAAAGCCAGATTATACATATATACGTACCGATCTTACGCTTCCTCCTGACACTGCCTCATTCCGACCATCCCCTTTAGTACCCTCCCGCCTCGTAATATCCTACGTTTTTATTTCTTAGGAACCTTCACCAACCCTTCCTGCCATCGTTCCTCCTTACCCCAACCTTCCCCACTGGTTGCTCCCCTATATTACCCGCCTCAACTGGACCCCCCCCTCCCCAACTCAACTCTAGAATATCTGTATTTCTTTCCTCTACCTAATTACGTTACTCAGTGACGATAAATGCTGTGACTACAAAGACCCGGGCTGCTTTCTGCAGCAATTCCACATACCCCCTACCCATTCTAAGTACCCCGGATCCCCAAAGTACCCTGGATCCCCAAAGTACCCCGATCCCCAAAGTACCCCGGACCTCGTTGCCCCCGTGCCGCTGACACGTTAAAATGCTCGAACCGATCGTGACGATGCCGGACCCTCCGGCCCCTGTGCAGGTGGCACGTAAAAAGCACCCAATCCACTCACGGAGTGGTTGGCGTTAGGAAGGGCATCCAGCCGTAGAAACTCTGCCAGATTCAGACTGGAGCCTGGTGCGGCCCCTGGCTTCCCAGACCCGGTCAAACCGTCCAACCCATGCTAGCGCGGAAAGCGGATGTTAAACGATGATGATGATGATGATGATGATATATATATGGTCAATATATGTATATATGTATATGGTCACAGAATATTTAAAATGAATGACATCACTTGTATGACATTGACAATCATTTTACAACTATCACACAATGTCAGGGCTAAAAGATACAATAATACACACGCATGCATGCATATATACATACATATACACACACATATATATGAGCATACACAATAGGCTTCTGCAAAATTTTGACAACAAAATCCACTCACAAAGCTTTGGTCGACATGAGGCTGTAGAAGAAGACACTTACCCAAGGTATCATATAGTGAGACTGAACCTGGAACCATGAGGTCAGAAAGCAAACTTCCTGCCACACAACCATGTCTGTACCTATTCATTGTCCAAATTTTTTAAGATGACAAGATATGATTGAAGGGAGATTTAGTTGCAATTTCTTGCAAATTTGAGAGACCACACAGAGGCTCCCTAATTGATTTGTATTGTTATTGTTGATTAGCCTAGATCGACTCTGTTCAAACATATCTATAATTAACCCTTTGGAGACAGAGCCTCATTTGGAGTGTCAACGCCAAGAAGACAGAGCCCTTTTCTCAAGCCCTACAAAGGGCATGCACCTATTTTGCAAAAGCAATTATAAAAAAATAAAGTAATTACTTTACATATATAAAACTACATTCTCGTAGGAATGACCTAAGACTATCTTCTTCATCATTCGACTTTTCAACTGATAGATCAGCCCTGTCATCTCCTAAGGGTTAAAGACACGCTAGTCTTGAACATGCTCCTTTATTTTTGTCTTTTGGACAGTGAATTATATTATCTAATGTGTTTTTTCTTCTTCCAGGGGAAATTTGAGGGAAATTTGGCTACTATTTCTAGCAAGTTGCAAAACCATATAAAAGCTATCTAATTGGTTCATATTTGCATGTGAGATGTTATTAAAGTGTTAATCTTCGTTTTATAATGAAAGATGCATGCTTCTAATTATTACCAAGGGTTACAATTTTCGTGGGGTGAGATAGGATCAAAGTGTAAAACCCAAAACAACTGACAAATTTCAGATTCAAACATGAACATTCCCCACAACCCCGACACATTGTTTAGATCAGTGCTTCTCAACCAGGGTCCATATAAGATTTTACAGGGTCCATGCAACAAAATAGTAAATTAGGGGGGTCCACAATAGAATTTTAGGGGCTCCTGAAAAGATTTTGATTGAAATGTATGTATTAGCATTTATTGCAGGAAACAGCTAGGTTTCTTTCTCTAACATTTTACATAGTTCAACCTAAACAAGTTAGTGTGTGAAAAACAAAATATTTGGAAAGAAATATCTATAAAACTAATTTTTAACCCTTTAGTGTTCAGATTAATCTGTTAAATGTAATACTTTTTTCGCTCAAATTATTTTCAATTAATCATACATTATCTTACAGCTTTGAAGTTTCAATGGTGTGATAGTTTATTCTTAGAATGTCAATGTAGGTTAGGTGTGAGGGGTTAGATATGGCCAGTTTGAATGTAAACATGTAGGATATTTGGGCCGGATATAGCCGGCTTAAACACCAAAGGGTTAAACATTGAAAGGCTATGGTGGTCCACCAGAGTAAAATAAAAAAAAACCCAAATGGATCCATAGATAAAAAATAAAATACTTGAAAACCCCTGCTTTAAATGTAGGAGTTGGAATGTATTGCAAAAAACAGCTAGGGTCTCTTTCTGTAACATTTTATATGGTTCAACCGACACAAATTAATGAGTGGAAAACAAAATAGGAATTTTGAAAGAAGTTTCTATAAAGCTAGTTTTTAAACATTGAGTCAATCAGAATAAAATAAGAATTAAAAGGGTCCAAAGATAAAAAAAAATGGTTGAGAACCCTTGGTTTAGATCATAAAATGCCTTAAGGGTAAGTAAAAAGGAGACAAAACATAACAAGGGACGTAACTTGGTAGCGTTTGCATCATAGAACGAAGTTTTCTCACCTTCCTCCCAAAATACTGTTTAAGCAACAACAAACAACACAACAAAATCTTGTAGAATAAATTACAATAAATATAGAGATGCAGGTCATGTGGTTAAGAAGTTTGCTTTGCAATCACATGGTTTGGGGTTCAGTCCCACTGTGTGGCACCTCGAGTATTTCCTATTACAGCCCCACACTGATCAATGGCTTGGGAGCAAATTCAGTAGAAGGAAACTGTGAGGAAGCCCATTGTGTGTGTGTGCCTATGCATTTGTGCCTATGCACGTGTTTGTGTCTGTCTCCCCATTCCACTTCACATAGCAACCGGTGTTGGTTTGTTTACATCCCTTTAACCCTTTTGACACTTAACTCTGCATACAAGTGCTGTACCTTCATTTCCAGTCTTCTGCGAAAACATGTCTAGCTGTAGGGAAATATTACTTTGCTTGGAATCAGATGAGGGTTGGCAAAAGAAAGGACATCACAGCAAAGAAAATGTACCACAATAGATCCTCTTTGATCCATATATATATATATATTTTGTTTTTGGATTTGGTTTGCAAGATTCTTTTTGTGAGTTTGTGTGTTGAAGCATATTTTGTTGTGTCTGAGGAGAGTCATTCTCTTTCAGTGCTTTATTATTTAACACACTCACCAGTAAAGTTTCCACTCATTTACTTTTCCCTAAAATTTTCGTTGCGTCTTGCAACCTTGTCAATAGTCGTTGACTCTATCCATTATCCGACAACTGAAAAGGTTGCAAGATGCAACGAAAGTTTTAAGTAAAAATAAATAAGTAAATGAGCGGAAACTTTACCAGTGAGTGTGTTAAATAAGGCACTAAAAGAGAATAACCCTCCCCAGACACAATATATGTGTGTGTGTGTTACATAGGTAACGAATTAAAAAAATAACGCGTCTCTTTACCTGCGTGAGTTGAGAGTATTACTGTCTGGGAGATATCTTATGGTAGTGGAATAGTATTTAACTGCTATTTCTAAATTTCGGTATGTGGTGAAGCAATTTTTGATGAACCCTTATTATAATTATAGAATTTTTGTATAAGGTTACCGATAATGGTTCTTTTAACATACCAAACTATTTGGTAAAATTATTAATTATTAATTGATTAATTAATTTTACCCTTTATTTTATATATATATATATATATATATAAACATAAAGAAGTTATTATGTACGTACGCTGCGAAATATATAATAAACTTTTACATAAATAAATAACGTGAAATACACGAAGGGACGAACAAAAAGACAAACGGGTCATTCAAAGCCTTCATTCTTCAGTCAGAAACTGATCCCTCATCGCAGATTTCGGCTGTTTAATTCGTGTATTTCACGTTATTTATTTATGTAAAGGTTTATTATATATATATATATACACACACACACACACACACACACATGCACATACACACTCACACAGAGGAATAAAGCAGTTTTTGGTAGTGTACAGGTACAGAATAGTAAATTGGTAACAAGAACTGAAGAAATTGATTCCTTAGTTTACATGGGGACGGAGGGGGGGAGCATGTGAGTGGGTGTGGATGCGGGTATGTTTGAGGTTGTGTACAGAAAGTATTCAAATTTTTCAAGGAAGCGGAATGGAATGAAATAAAATCAAATATAACAAAGTAAAATAAAGCTGGGTATTTACATTAAAACATTTAAGAATCATTTCATTTCAAGTTGGAAAAACTGGAAATACTTAAATATTTATATATATATATATATATAAAAACTCAAGAACAATTCCATCATTTCTTCTTTGTGTGTATATGTGTGTGTATATATATATATATAAACACACA
>NC_043011.1:32315096-32380096 GCF_006345805.1 Octopus sinensis | reverse complement strand
TGCTCACTTGCTTAGTAAATATTGCTTTCATTATTTTATCACATAATTTTTCTTTATTAAACAAACATCACAGTAGTCCAACAACAGAGGGAGGGTCAGTTTATCAAGTTTTACCTTCCCCTAAAAAGAAACATTGAGATTTCAGTTTAGCAGCCCATCTGTAAGTGTTGCAGTGTGTGTGTGTGTGTGTGAGAGAGAGAGAGAGAAAAAGAGAGATAACATTGCAATGAATGAATGAAATAAACATGAAATGAAAAAATTGTATAAATAAGATGTATACACCCCCGACTTTGTTGCCTCTTAACATCCAGAAAAATGGATACTTTTTAACAAAATTTTCAACAAATACTGCTTAGATATTGTGGCTTCAGAGTATATAGGGATTTATGGGATAGAAGTTTTGCGAGGAGGTGGAATGAGGAGTCTCAGAAAATTCACACAATCTAACTTTTTTCCCTCATAACTTTCAGGTATCTTTTAATGGAAATTTATACAAATCCTTTTCAAACAGAATAGATTACGATTATAAAGAAATTTGTGGGGGGAAATATTTTTGGGGATTTTCCCCATTTTTTTTTAAACCACAGCCTTCGAAATGGTAGGGTTGGTGGAGGGGAGCATCTTTGTATGAAAAAAGTTTTGAAAACTCTTTTCCTTTCGCACCCCCGTCCCTCATCATCCCACTCCGGCCCTATTTTGGCCAATTGTTTTTGCACTTTAAAACCATGGGAAGAGGATTTCCAGTAAAAAAAAGTTTTTCTAAATTGTAAATATTTTAATAATAATAATAATAATAATAATTGTGTACAGTGCTCAGGTGCACTACAACTCATCTAAAGTGTATATATAATCAGGTGTAGTTTCGGCGGATTTCGGAAAGCATGAGGGCCTTAAAAGATGCAGTGTCATGGCAGTCAACAACTGACGCAGGCAGTTTATTCCATGCTTCAGCAACTCTGAGCGTGAAAAAATGTTTCCGAAAGTCATGGGAGCTGTGTTGTTTTCTGACTTTGTAGGCATGTCCACGTGTGTTAGACACATGGAGATCAAAAAGGTGTTCAGTGTTGTTGTTGGTGAGGTGGTTGATAACTTTGTGGGTGTTTACCAAGTCCGTCGCCAAACGCCGGAGCTTCAGTGAATCCATGCCCAGGGAAACAAGGCGCTCAGAATATGGTAGGTGTCTGATGGAGGGTATGCGTTTGGTTGCACGTCAAAAGTGATTTAAGGGTGATTTGGTAGTTGTTTCAAGCACATCCAAAGACAACCCTCCACATTTCTTTATCACTCTCACATGTATTGATGTTTTGCAATATTTTTTCCCCATAAATACATTTATATGCTATAAAAAAGAAAATTTGAGAAATTATGAAATTTTTTGCAACCCTGCTCCCTGCCCCCAATTGTTTCTGTTTAGAAATTAAAATATTGGAGAGCCTGGCATTCATCCACAGTGATTTTAAAAAATTACGGAGATGTACTCGCATAGCAAGTGACTTGATCTGAGATTGTGCGCTTAAACAAAAACAATTGCAGCGTAGGTGTTTGTAAGCCATTCAAGAACACTCAGAAACCGTTAGTTTCACGGCACTACTGAAATACAGAGGTCCCGATGCATCTAAGTAACGATATGAAGGGAAGGGTTAGTTTTAAGGGGTAAGGTTAGGGTTAGTATTAAGGTTGGTTAGTGTTAAGGTATCATTATACGTCCACACAGCACACATTTAAAATGTTTTGTAAGTAACACCTGTATTGAAGTAGTACCATTAAGGGACCTCTGTATTTAAGTAGTACAAGTTTCACTTCAGCATTAAAATTTCATTTGTGTCAAAATATTTTCTTCGCTTTGAAACTGCGACCTGTTCACTGACAAAACTTCACAAAAGTAACACAGCACAAAGTTTTGTCAGTGAACAGCAAACACAGACACACATTCATTGCCTTTCATTTGTGTGTATATGTATCTATGTGTGTGCACAGGTGTGTCAATGTTGAAGTCATTCGTGCAACTTGTTTGTGTATATATTGGCTTAGTGGTACAGAGTGTTTGTAAACTGTGAATAAGGTGCAAGTTCGAGTACTTGTCAGTAACCTTTTCTTTTCCCCTTGTCTTCTAATAGTAATTACCCAACTTTCTAGGCTCTTCTCACAGCTATCCCGCATTCAAAAATTATACCGGTATTTTTAAAATTTTCATTCAATAAATAATAAATTACGTACACATTAGTAGAATAATAAATAATACATTATGTATACATTAATAGAATAAACTGTCGGTTTTCCAAAAAGTGAATGAAAACTTAAAAGAGAAAGTCAGAGACTTTGCAAATGAGAACGTAATACTCTGCAGTGAATTCAATCAATATTTAAATTTGTGAATAGGATGCAGTGAATGCAATCAATATTTAAATTTGCAAGAAATTGGAGATTAAAAAATTCAAGAAACTTGAGAAATCGAACTTATAGGAAATTTCTTACGACATGAATTTATAAAAATATTTCTAGACGATCGACCCTTTAATAATTGCTTTCGTTTAGTACTTTTAGTAATTGTTACATGACTAACATATAAGCAGCTTTCTCCATTATAACATACATACATACATATATATATATATATACATATACACATACACAAATATATATATATATATACATACACACACACACATATATATATATATACAGACACACACACACATATATATATATATACATACACACACACACATATATATATATATACACACACATATACATATATATATATATATACGTAAAAAGCACTCATTACACTCTTGGTATGGTTGGCATTAGGAAGGGCATCCAGCTGTAGAAACTTTGCCAGATCGGAGTGGAGCTTGGTACAGCCTTCTGACTTGCCAGCTCTCAGTCAAACCGTCCAACCCATGCCAACATGGAAAGTGGACCTTAAATGAGAATGATGATGATGATATATGTTGATTCGTTAGCTACTGCACGCATTTTTTTTCTTTCCTTCTTTCTGTGCTTTTCTCTCTCTGTGTATCTTTCTGTTGAAGAGCGTAGGCTCGAAACGTTAAAGACTTGTTTTATTTATATTTCCTGAGCGCCATACTAATACAATTGTTCATTTGTTTTCCACCTGCCTTCGTCTTTTGTTTATTTTCATAAAGCTTCCCGTTATATATATATATATATATATGTATGTATATAGGATCTTTTTCCTTTGAACGGTAAGATTGAGAAATAAATATTTTTTTGTAACTAAACACTTTCAAACTTCAGACACTTGTAGAATGTGTCATATAAAACATCTTTTACTCTTAGTGTTGTTGAGAAAGGTTTATATTTTCAAAGTTATTTTGTGTTTAAGTTGTCATATTTCGGTAATTTCAACCAATCAGTGATGAGTATTCATCTGAATAAAATTACTGCTGTTGTTTATCAACAACAACTTCCGGTGGTGTATATTTCGTTTGTCACAGTTATTTATGACATATTTCATCTCAGTTACATTTGTATAAATAAACGAGTGTATCTGAAGCATGTTTACTTCATGGCACCACCATAATCATTTGTGCATTTCGACTGCTTTTAGTTTTTTCTTCTGGCACTGTCCGCTCAGTATCACAGTATAATTACTATATCAGCACAGACATGACTATCAACAAAGTCTATACATACTCTGACCTTCTCCTATCAACCAGCTACTGGTCTATTTATAATGGCTGACTACTACCACTTTTTACAGAGATTATATTTACAAGTAAATATAATCAGAGATCACATGTGCAACACAGAAAATTGAAAATGCAATTCAAAGACAAAAACTTCCCTTAGAGGTGTTTAAAAAAAACAACAAAATCTAAAATCAAGGGAGATAACTCTAGTAAAATCAGTTCATTGATATTTCTATACAATACAGACAATGCGGATCAGAATAAATCTGGTCTTCAAAGCCAACTGTAAACCACAATCAAGCACATTGTATACACTGTATACATATGAATATAAGCATGTGAGGAAGGGAATAGCCTAGTGGTTAAGGTGTTGGGCAAATGATCTAAGATCACATTTTCGATTCCTTGACCGGATGGTATGTTGTATCTTTCAGCAAAGATACAATTACTCCAGTTTACACTGATCAAATGTGAACCAACCAAGTGCTGGGGTAGCCCTCTTTCCTTCCAGCTGTTTACACCCTAGAAATTCTGCTGGACCCAAGATGGGAAAAAAACAAGACAGTCTGCTCTAAACTACATATGCAATTAAAACAATTAGCAAAAACATAATACATGCCACCAAGTCAAACTTACAAGTGACAATGGTAGTTAAGGTTTTAGCTAATGAATTTGTAGCATATTTATAACCCACACAGGTATTAGCCCCCTAGTATTTATTGTCTTGCCACCAATATGCAACTTCAATGCGAACAAGTTAGTACTAAAACATATATTAGTTTACATCACCAATTTTTGTCTCTTTGTCATGCACTAATCCCACACTACCTGGCACAAGGCCACCTCAACCAATGTCCCAGCCTGCCTCACCCTCCCAAAGGATCTTTGTCTGGCAAGTTACTTAGTGACCCCACCAGTGCTGGTGCATCCAGTCCACACCGTAAAGTGGTTGGTGTTTGGAAGGGTAATCAAGCTGTAAAAACTTTGCCAAAACAAGCCCCACTAGTGCTGGTGCCATGTAAAAAGTCATTATGTAAGCAGGGTTGGTGTTAGGAAAGGCATCCAGCTGTAAAAATCCTGCTAAAACAGTGAAGCTTGGTGCAGTCTTCTGCCTAGCCAGACCCTGTCATACCTTATGCTACTCATCATTTCTAGACAACAGTGCACACAAACACACACTTGTATTCACATACCCTACATATATATATATATATATATATATATGAAAAATCCACCAGAATGGACGAAAGCTCTAATATATGATATAAGTTATACGATGTATAAAAACATGTAATATACAAATAAATATCTGTAAATATAAAACCATCCGAATTTCTGAGTACCCCATTTCTTCTAATATAAAATACCTGTACATCATCTCCAAACCTTCTAATATATATATATATATATATATATATATATATATATATATATATATATATACCCTATATATATAGAGAGAGAGAGACTGACAGACAGATAGATAACAAACTTCATTCAGTTTCCATCTACCAAATCTACTTGCAAGCCAATGGTCAACCCAGAGCTACAGTAACAGACACTTGCCCAAGGCACCGTGCATGGGATTGAACTCATGACCAAAGGATTGAGAAGCAAGTTTCTTAACCATACAGCTATGTCTGTGCCTATTATTTATATTTATATATATAGATATACACACAGACACACACAGACACAAAGGGTAGCAATAAAGTTACTTAGAATTAAGTACAAAGCAATTAATCAACAGTCCAGAAATTTATTATCAAAACGGTTCTGGTTAATAACAATAAAATACTTTAGTAAACAATAGTAAATTAATTACTAATGTATTGCTTGATTAATTCAAAACAACGTGAGTAAAGAAGCGATACATTTGACAAAGAAATCTGAATGTTAAAAAGTAACTGAAGGGGATGAAAACAAACAGAAATCATCAAAGATTAAAAGCAATTCTACAGAGAATTATGTTTAAAACTAACTTACTCGCTTTGTCATCATCCAATTTTCAAAGAATGCTGGTTGGTTAAAATAATAGAAAAGACCAACAGGAAAGCTCATGTAGACTGCCATCTATAACAAGGAAAGTTCAATGTCAACAACAGCAGTTTTACACCACAAATTGGTTTCAAATTTTGGCACAAGGCCAGCAATTTCGGGGGGGAAGTAAGTTGATTAAATCAACTCCAATGCTTGACTGGTACTTGTTTTATTGACCCCCACCCCCAGAAGGATAAAGGGCAAAGTCAACCTCATCGGAATTTGTGCTCAGTACATAAAGGTAAATGAAATCCAGCTAAACATATTGCCTGCCATACTCTTTCACTCTTTTACTTGTTTCAGTCATTTGACTGTGGCCATGCTGGAGCACCGCCTTTAGTCGACCAAATCGACCCCAGGACTTATTCATTGTAAGCCTAGTACTTATTCTATCGGTCTCTTTTGCCGAACCGCTAAGTTACGGAGATGTAAACACACCAGCATCGGTTGTCAAGCAATGTTGGGGGGCGACAAACACAGACACACACACATACATATATACATATATACGACAGGCTTCTTTCAGTTTCTGTCTACCAAATCCACTCACAACGTTTTGGTCAGCTCAAGGCTATAGTAAAAGACACTTTTACTAAGGTGCTACACAGTAGGACTGAACCCGGAACCATGTGGTTTGTTAGCAAGCTACTTACCACACAGCCACTCCTACGCCTAAAATAACTTCACAGAGTACTTGGAAGACAGTCAAACTCGGAATTACAAATATCCTACAACTTTACGACTGTCGCCAAAGTTCCTCGCCATAGAGCAGCATTGTATTAGATCATACATTAGAAAGTTTAAAAGGTAACTGTCTTTGTTCACACGTCCAAACAGTAGAAGTGAGAAGAAGATCAAAGTTGTGAATGTGCTCATCTTGCTCCTTTCAACATAGCCAATTGTGATAGAGAAAAAGGAAGGAGGAGATGACCTCTGGCATCTAACTAGTATTTTATCACCCCTGACGGAACGGAAGGCAAGGTCAACCTCAGTGAGATTCAAATCCAAAGCACACAGAACCAAAACAAACAATACAGAGTAGTCTATCTAATGCTTTAACTTGGCTAATTTGCTGTCATATTTGTTACTCTTTTACCCTTTTACTTGTTTCAGTCATTTGACTGCGGCCATGCTGGAGCACCGCCTTTAATCGAGCAACTCGACACCAGGACTTATTCTTTTGTAAACCCAGTACTTATTCTATCGGTCTCTTTTGCCGAACCGCTAAGTAACGGGGACATAAACACACCAGCATCGGTTGTCAAGCAATGCTAGGGGGACAAACACACTCATACATATATATATATATACATATATACAACGGACTTCTTTCAGTTTGGTCGGCCCGAGGCTATAGTAGAAGACACTTACCCAAGGTGCCACGCAGTGGGGCTGAACCCGGAACCATGTGGTTGGTAAACAAGCTACTTACCACACAGCCACTCCTGCGCCTATATTTTACCATATTTTAAATTGAAAACACTGTTTATATACGTATGTAAGCACATGTGAATATATGTGTGTGGGGTGGGGGGGTGAGTGTGGCCATATCATGTTGAAAGTACCGGTTCTCGTCCGATCACTGAAGTTAAGCAATGTCGAGCCTAGTTATGGGTGGCCACTTGGGAAACCTAGGTGCTGTAAGCGTCACACATTATAGGCGCAGGAGTGGCTGTGTGGTAAGTAGCTTGCTTACCAACCACATAGTTCTGGGTTCAGTCCCAATGCGTGGCACCTTGGGCAAGTATCTTCTACTATAGCCTTGGGCCAACCAAAACCTTGTGAGAGGATTTGGTAAACGGAAACTGAAAGAAGCCCGTCGTATATATATATATATATATATCTATATATGTGTGTGTGTGTGTGTGTGTGTATCTGTGTTTGTCCTCCCAACATCGTTTGACAACTGATGCTGGTGTGTTTAGGTCCCCATAACTTAGCGGTTCAGCTAAAGAGACCGATAGAATAAGTACTAGGCTTACAAAGAAAAAGTCCTGGGGTCGATTTGCTCGACTAAAGGCGGTGCTCCAGCATGGCCACAGTCAAATGACTGAAACAAGTAAAAGAGTAAATGAGAGTATATATATATATATATATATATATATATATATATATATATATATATATCTTTGTGTCTGTCTGCCCACTATCACTTGACAGACTTTCTTTCGCAGTCTCCCAAACGCGCTGCTTGCCTTGGAGATTCTGTTGATGATTTCAGCATCTATGTTGGCATTGCAGAGCAGAGAGGAATCAGCCTCAACACCAAGCTGAAAGTCTACCGGGCAGTCGTGCTTACCACCCTACTATACAGCTGCGAGACGTGGACTGCTTACCGAAGGCACGAGCGCCAGATAAACCACTTCCACCTCAGGTGTCTTCGGAACCTCCTTCACATCCGCTGGCAGGACAAAGTCCCAGACACGGAAGTTCTGAAGCAAGTAGATCTCCCTAGCACCATCACGATCATGCGCAAGGCCCAGCTGAGATGGGTGGGTCACGTCTCCCGCATGTCCAACACTCGCATCCCAAAACAGCTCTTCTACGGTGAACTCAGCCAGGGCAAACGCAAAGTCGGAGGGCAGAAGAAGCGCTTCAAGGACAGTCTCAAGGTCTCTCTCAAAGACTTCTCCATCGGCACAGACTTGGGAGACACTTGCTGCCGACCGCTCATCCCGGCGCAGTGCAATCACCACAGGAGCAGGGACAGCCGAGGAGGGACGGATTCGGTCAGCAGAGCAGAAACGCCAGATGCGGAAAGCCAGAGCCGCCTGCACCAGTAGCACGGCCCCTACCCACTTCTGCTCCACCTGTGGGAGGGGCTTCCTTGCCCGGATTGGCCTCACCAGCCACCTCCGGTCTCATAGCGGCAGTTCCACCAGATGATGTCAGTGGTCATCTTCGAACCCGAAGGACGAACATTATTATTATCACTTGACAACCAGTGTTGGTGTGGTCGTGTCCCCATAACTTAGTAGTTCAACAAAAGAGTCCGATAGAATAAGTACCAGGGTCAATTCATTCGACCAAATCTTCAACACAATCTAATGAGTGAAACAAGTAAAAGAATTTAATAATATACGAAGTTGAGGTGTGTGAATCATGAAATGTTTTCACCACATTCCCTCCAAAAATCTCTCTTTTTTTTTTTTTACAATAAATTCCGATATAATCGTGGTAATCTACACTATCAGAAACATTTCATTAAAATGTATGCTTTTTTTTCAGAAAGTTATGAAGGAACAAAGTTATGTGGGGCACACATCTGTAGTTATGTCGGGCACACATCTGTAGTTATGCTAGGTTGTTTCTTAGGCTGCAGAAAACATTAACCAAACAGTGATACTGAGTTATGTAAATATATGAGGTCATTAAGAATGAAATGTCCGATTTTCTTATGCACCAAGTTTGGCAGTCGTTAATTCTAATGTTTTATCCTGACAATTCTTTGTTTACAAAACGGCCAACTGGCAGAAATGTTAGCATGCTGGGCAAGAATGCTTAGCAGTATTTCGTCTGTCTTTACGTTCTGAGTTCAAATTCCGCCGAGGTCGACTTTGCCTTTCATCCTTTCGGGAACCAATAAATTAAGTACCAATTGCGTACTGGAGGTCGATCTAATCAACTGGCCTTCTCCCCCAAAATTTCGGGCTTTTTGCCTAGATTAGAAAAGAATTCTTTGCTTTACATTGAACAGTTACATCATCACTTTTCGAAATCCAATTCATTGCTTCTGGTTATATAGTGAGTTTTCTCTTGTAACTCAATTTTTGCGAACCCATGGATAGATAAAAAAAAAATTGTGTTGTTTATGAATATGAGTCCCGTCGTGGAACCAATCAATGCATCGCAGACAGTTCGAAACATCAACAAGGTGTTTGGTGAAGATGTGGCGAATGAACGCCCTGTATGTCAATGGTTTGGGAAGTTCCAATCTGGTAGCTTCACTCTTGAAAATCAGCCCCGTGGTAGACCTGAGATCAAGGTGGATAATGATGAGCTGGAAACTGTAGTGGAAGTGGATACATCTCAAACTACGCGTGAGTTAAGCAATAAGGTTTGATGTTTCGGTTCCTTCCTATTGGGCCTTCTGAAACAAATCGACTGGAAACTGGACAAGTGGGTACCACGAGGTCAGCCCTGATAGAATAAAATAAGTACAGCCACTTTTTTCACATTCTACTACGCATTTGCTCCTGGAAAACTTGTTTTTCAACGTGGTTCATAAGACAGGTGAGGAGAGTCCCAGTTTTACAAAAAGAAACAAACCAGTTACCGTCATTTTAAGAAATGAAGGTCAACCAAATGAAAACATTTCGAGAACTTACTGGTAACTCGCAATTTCTTCGAGTATCAATAACGAAATCATGAAAAGAGTTAATTTAATCATAAAGGACAGGTGTAATGAGAACTATAGAGAATGAGTCTAGGGATTAATTTATACAGGTTGTGTTCATATGAGGGTTCTCGGAGAGGGTTCTGGCCACGTTTTACGGCCTCTACAAAACCTTAAAAAGATTACAGCAAAGGTTCATAAATCAGACATGATACAACCCAGCTATATATTTGTCGGAGTTCAAATAACAGGAAAAAACAACAAAATATTCAGAGACAACAGCAATCGGGTTGGAATCTGCGCGACTGAAATACAGAAATAATATTATAAGACTACAGACAAAATGACTATCATAATGGAAAGAGTTTTAAAAAATGCTTCGTAGATTTGTTAAATTCATTGCTTTAGAGTACATGGTAGGAATTACCTTAAATATTTCTAATTTCCAGCCACCCATTCTGTAAGTGAGGGAATAAATTCAGAGAAAGTTTCCTATTTACGAAGGCATCAGACATTGGATTTGGTAAACCAACCGTTCGACTGCTGTAGTAAGGTTTTAAGTGGCGAGGACCTCTGCCCGAATCACCACATCTAAAAAGATCAAATACTTGATGATAAATTCTCCTCAAACATGTAATAAGAAAATCTGCAAGAGAAAGAAAAAAATTAATGTTAATAAAAAACATTTATATGTAATGAATTAGTTTTTAAAAATCTCTTTCAATTTCGCTCGGCATATATATAAAAAAATTTAATTTTTTAAAAGTATAAAACATTAAAAGAATTGCAATAAATTTGTATTTTATTTAGGTATATTGAATAAAATGTATTTTTCAGTTATGCATATTAATCAAACAATAATAGAATGATTAAATTAATTGATCAATACACACGACTCTGGAACTAAACAAGGAAGCATTATTTTTCACAATAATTATTTTTAAATAATTTCGTTATTTAATACTTTTACTAATTGCTATTTAATCAACCGAAAAGGTAAAAAATAAAAAATTACATACAGATAATATGAGATTTATTTTTTTAAATATTTACAGTTTACAAATCTTTAAATTAGGCTTAATTGTAATAAAAAGTAATTATTTTAAAATAATTTCACTAATTAGTAGTTTTACTGGGGGTTTTTTTGGGGTTTTTTTCACATTTGCACAAATAATAAGCAAACTTTTCTCTTTAGTATAATTTGTAGCATATTAATGCCAGATGTCTATTAGACATTCGGTTGAGTGTCTATTCATTATTATACTGCAGACAAATATTAGGTTTCAAAAGAAAACAAAACTATGGCCTCGAAGGCTGTGGTTACGTCTGTCCGTGCCGTGGCTGCGGCCACGAAGAGAGCACCGTTATATCGTGCACCTCTGACATTGGTAAGTGACATTTATTAATCTACTATAACATTCCAATTGATTATATTGTCTGCTATTTGTGTGCCGGCATGATTCTGTTCGCATTATGTGTCAGAAACAAGGTTACTCTCAAGATAATGGAAAATCGTATTTCTCTTGTATTTTTTTATCATTTCGTGGTCACCGTTAATACATATTCCATCGATATGTATTTATATATATCCACATACCAAGGGTTAAACCCTTTAGATCTTTATGCCTTATGCATATTAAATAAATATCCCTAGGTAAACGGTGGCGTATTTCATCAGCTTAACACTTCTCTCCTCTACAGTTACGTAATATAATTGTTTTGCTCTTTTTTTAATTGTATGTTAACGATTCAGGACAATGTTAGTCTTATAAATGTATAATAGAAAGAAATTTAATTGTTATTGCCTTTTCACTGACAGCAAATTTATCGCCCCTTTCACTCCTTTGATTGTGATCCCTATAGATTTTTCTGAGGAATAAAAATATTTTTTAAAAAAAAAAGCAAAAAAACTAAGATCTTTGGTAAAATTAAGATCTGGTATTAAAGGTAAAGTTTAGAAAGCTTTATTTAAATAAATTCCATTTAATTTGAAATTATTCACATCAAAGATAAAGACTTCCACCTGCGTCTGTGGATATATTTATATCTTTGAACGTTTAGCAAATCTTAATATTTGATTTTCTTCTTTTTTTCTCTCTCTCTCTTTCTCTCGGATTTATTGACGTCAACCTGCTTTGATGTATAAACGTAATTTCTTATTTTCTTCTAATTGATTAACAACACCTCACTATCAGAAACACCAATTAATGAATATAAGACGAAGTGTATTGCCGTTGTTATTCTAGTTCTTCAAGGTTTTACTTTCGGTGGTACAAGATATAAATACATCTGTTAATGATGTTATAATAAATTATATAATTCGAGGTTACAACTCAGAAGGACATGAAGTGGACTGATTTGTTCCATATTCAGATGGTCTCTTCTAATTTATCCTATTAATCATTCATGCATATTATAAACCATTTTATAACTGTATCAGGTAGTCATCTATCTATACTAATACGCAATTGTAAAATTTAAAAATGCTTTACTTTCGATACTGAATTCAATTGGTATTTTTTTCTTGGAATTTCAACTTTCTAACACTAATGAAATAGAAAAGTCAATCGTAGTGGAATTTTAGCTTGGGGAATACTACTTTTGTTACCACTACTGCAACTTAATAATAAAAATAATAATAATAATAATCTCTACAATAGGCACAAGGCCTAAAATTGGGGGTGAGGATGATAGTCGATTACATCGAACCCAGTACTCAACTGGTACTTATTTCATCGAACCCGAAAGGATGGAAAGCAAAGTTGACCTGTGCGGAATTTGAACTCGGATCGTAAAGACGGATGAAATGCCACTAAGCAGTTTGCCCGGCGTGCTAAAGATTCTGCCAGCTCGCCTCCTTATATAATTGTAATAATGATGATAATAATCTTTCAAATTTTGGCACAAGTCCAGCAGTTTTTGGGTTTTTTTTTTTTTCTTAGAAGAACAGAGTAAGTCGGTTACATCACCATCAAGGCTCAACTGAAAGTTACTTCGTCGATCACGAAAGGATTAAAAATGGTTTCTGATTTAGGCACAAAGCCTGCAATTTTGAGGGGCAGGTGTTAGTCGATTAAATCAATCTCAAATACTACAGTGGTACACTATTTTATCGACCCCCAAAAGGACCAAAGTTAATTTCGGCGGAATTTGATCTCAGAATTTAAGGAAGCTCAATAAATACAATACTTTTTGTCTGATTTTCTAATGACTTCTGCCAAGCTCAAAGCCTCAGATTTGTAAGAAGATAACAGTCGAGTATACCTGTCCTAATACTTTATTCGGCAAAGATAAAGAATACGCACACCCACTGTTAAGAGTTAGGATTACGCCAAAAACGGGTGGTGTGCATATTCTTTACCTCTGCCGCTTTATTCTTCATCATCATTTAGCATCAATATTCCATGCAGACATGGGTTGGTCGGTTGGACAGGATCTGACTGGTCAGATGCATCAAACTCCAACGTCTGTTTCGAAATGATTTCTATGGCCAGTTGCACTTTCTAATGTCAAACACGTTACAGAATGTACTAGGTGTTTTTTCATGTCACCAGCACTAGTGAGGTCACCATGTGTAGCTCACCAGACAAGACCCACTTGATTAAGGGATGTGGCTTATGAGTAAAACTGAGGAAAAGGAACCGGTCTCTTATTGTAAAGGAGTTACATAGCTACCACAGCTAGAAAAGGAGAGAAGATGGTGGCAGTGAGGTGTTGGGATATATCCTCAGTGTACAAGAAGGAGGGGTAGGGAGAGAGGAGAAGGTGTGTTTGCAAAAGTGTAAGGCAAGCAACAGATGGTTTGAAATAGGGATACAGGTGATGCATTGAATGGTAAACAAGAAAGGGGATATAGTCAGTTGTGAATATCAGCGTGGGGGAAAGGTAAAGGAAGTAGGAGTGGGCCAGGGAGGAAGAGATGAAGAAAGAATTGATCCACTTTAGAAGAAGGAAAGGCAAAAAAGAAATCAACTGTGGTAGGATTTGAACTCAGACTGTAGTGATATTTTTAGAATGACATTGTAAGGTTGGTGTAAGAGGTCAGATCTGCTTAGTTTGGACATGCATAGAATATTTTGGCCAGGCATAGCCAGTGCAAATGTTAAAGAGTTAATTTATAGATATTCATAGTATTACTTCATTATGTTAAGGATATCGATTATGTCTTGAAAAACATAACCCTCAAATTTGTTTCATTGTGCAGGTGGCATTTGTTTCCGTGCAGGTGGCACGTAAAAAGCACCCACTACACTCACGGAGTGGTTGGCGTTAGGAAGGGCATCCAGCTGTAGAAACATTGCCAGATAAGACTGGAGCCTGGTGCAGCCTTCTGGCTTCCCAGATCCCCGGTCGAACCGTCCAACCCATGCTAGCATGGAGAACGGATGTTAAACGATGATGATGATATATTCATAAAAAGCACTATTTGAGCATAGTCGTTGCTAGTACCACCTGACTGGCCCTCATGCCAGTGGCACATAAAAGCACCCACTACACTCTCGGAGTGGTTGGCGTTAGGAAGGGCATCCAGCTGTAGAAACTCTGCCAGGTCAGATTGGAGTCTGGTGCAGCCATCTGGTTCGCCAGACCTCAGTCAAATCGTCCAACCCATGCTAGCATGGAAAGCGGACGTTAAATGATGATGATGATGTGCTAAAGTCTTGGATTATGTCTTCAAATTTGTTTCATAGTTAAGGTTGTTTAATCCTTTTGTTACCATATTTCTGTTTAAATACGCTGCCTTTGTTTCAGTTAATTTTGCAACTAGTTAATAATTTAGTAAACTGACTTTGTCATTATTAAGCTAGTGTTTGGAACATAAACTCTGAAATTTTAATGGAAGGTTTTAACTCTTTTGCAATTAAACCAGCAATATCCGACCCAAATATTTTACCTGTTTTATGTTCAAACTGGCTAGATCTGGGCTCTCACACACTTATGCTATAATATCATTGTAAGAATAAACAATCACATCATCAAAATCTCAAAGCTATGAGATAATGGTGGAGGCACATGGCTTAGTGGTTAGGGTGTCAGCATCATGATCGTAAGATTGTGGTTTCGATTCCTGGACCGGGCGACGCATTGTGTTCTTGAGCAAAACACTTCATTTCACGTTGCTCCAGTCCACTCAGCTGGCAAAAATGAGTAACGCCGCGATGGACTGGCGTCCCGTCCATCTGGGGAGGGAACACATATGCCATAGAAACCAGGAAACCAGGCCCATGAACCTGGCTAGGCTTTAAAAGAGTGCATTTAATTTAATTAATGAGATAATGAATGATTAATTCAAAAGAATGTGAATAAATAAGCATGGTATTTGACAGAATAATCTGAATGTTAAAAGTTTTATTTAGATAACTTAAACAAGTTTGTCTCACAGAACCAAGGATGATCTCAGCCCAGTTAGTACCAAAATAAATCTATTGAATTACACTTGTTTTGTTTCAATTATTTTATATAAGTTTTTCTCAAAATTGCTAAGAGTAAAACATGTTTTATATGACACATTCTACCAGTGTCCAAAGTTTGAAAGTGTTTAGTTACAAAAAATTATTTTTTAAATCTGTCGGTCAAAAGGTAAAGATCCTTACAATGTTTTAAATTAATTGTACAGCATCTTGTAACTCTGAGATTTTGATGATGACCCTGTTCATTTTTAGAATGACATTGTAGTGCAGGTGTGAGAGGTCAGAGCTGGCTGGTTTGAGTATAAAACAGGAAGTCAATTTGGGCCTGATATGGCTGTATCCAACCCAAATATTCTTCCCATTATATGCTCAAACTGGCCAGAAGCAGTATCTCACACCTACCCTGCAATGTCATTCTAAAAATAAACTATTATGTCTTTCAAATCATGAAGCTACAAGATAATACCAGATTAATTTTTAAAAACATGAATAAATAAGGATTACTTGGATTACTTTTGACAAAATAATTTGAATGCTAAAGGGTTAAAACAGGGGTTTGTGTCATAGCACTAGGGTGATCTCAGGGCAGGTTGGTATCAAAAGACTTACCCCTTTTGTTGCCATATTTCCATTTAACCCTTTTTCTTTTTAAATGTAATGCTTATTCATTTTTTTTTTTTAATTAATCATGTATTATCTTGTAGCTTCAAGATTTCAAAGTTGTGATTATTTATCTTTTAGAATGTCATTGCAGGATAAGTGTGAGATGCCAGATCTGACTAGTCTGAACATAAAACAGATACAATATTTGGGTCAGATATAGCCAGTTTAAATGCTAAAGGGTTAAAATATACTCCCTTTGTTTCAAATAATTTAATGAAATAACTTAGTCATTATTAAGATGATGTTTGGAGCATAAACTAACATGAAAGGTTATTGGAAGGTCTTTAATTCACATCACTTTTAAGCTGGAAGTTTATATGATATAGCGAAGGACAGTCTCCGATGGTTTAGTATTAAAAGGGTTATAGTATAATGCTCAAACATACATCATAAACAATATTATTATAGACTGTCATAGTGCTAGTGCATGCATATACAGCTGCGTGCGTGCACACATACACGCGAGTACTGTCCAAATCTCCGACCAATCACATACAGCTAGCTGGCATTCAATTGGCATATCAAGTTTCGGGCATTTTGATTTGGATTTGGATAGGAAATTCACAAAAATGTCACTTCTATTGATTTTTTAATGGCTTTGCGGGGTGAGTGGGGAAATGTAAAGATGTGCACAACCACTCTTGGATGGTTTTGAATGACCATAGAAAGTGCGAGCCCTCTAACTGAAAAATTGTGGATTTGTATAAAGGATACACACACACACACACAGACATTTTGCCGTTTGTATATATAGATATTAGCTTCTACACACATTCATTGGTTTCTTCTTCAGACACCAGCTGCTGTAAAGAAAATCAAGGAAATTATGTCTGGGAAACCTGATATGGTAAGTTGACATTCTTTGGTTATTATCTTATTTTGTCATGCCCAGGAGGAGGAAAAGAAAATTTGACTCCAGTGAGATTTGAACTCCCAATGTAATAGGACACAGCTAAATACTGCAAGGCATTTTGTTCGTTGCTCTATCAACACTCCCATTCCATCATGCATCTTAATATTGGTTTCAAATTTTGGCACAAGGCCAGCAATTTTGCAGGAGAATATAAGTTGATTACATCAACCCCAGTGCTTAACTGGTACTTAATTTATCAACCCCGAAAGGACGAAAAGCAAAGTCAACCTCAGTGGAATTTGAACTCACAACATGAAGCTGGACAAAATGCCACTAAGCCTTTTGCCCAGTGTTCTAACAATTCTGCTAGCTCACTGCTTTACTGAGATATTCTTTTATTTGTTTCAGTCCTTTGAATGCGGCCATGCTGGAGCACCTCCTTTAGTCGAACAAATCGACCTCAGGTCTTATTCTTTGTAGGCCTAGTACTTATTCTATCGGTCTCTTTTGGTATGTTACAGGGAATTAAACATACCAGCATTAGTTGGTTGTCAAGCGATGGTGGTGGGGGACAAATACAGACACATCCTTTTCTATTGAACTTCCCTGTTTCTGAAGAAGAGCTTTGCTCAAAATGTTAAACCATCTTTCTTCCTTTCCCTGAGCATCTGCTAATACTTTACATGTACCACGTTCTTGCATTATTGTTTTTTTTTTTTGTGTTTGTTCTTCGTTTTTTGGGATTTACTATATATATATATGGGAAAAAATAAGTTCAAAAGAGAACGATTAAAACTTTTTGAGAGGCCCAAAAGAGAGAGAGAATGATCTCTAATAAAGATTCATCATATTCATATAAAATCAACCAGAGTAAGTAATAAGAATACGAAAATTGTAGTTGAAAAATATCGTTATAGGTATAAAAATATTATAAATAATTATAGAAAAATGGAGGAGAAAAAGATGTTGAATCGAAATTAGATTTAATATAAAATAGGATTCAATACATATGCACGTTTCAAAGAACAATACAAATATGTAAGAAAAAATTTATAACCATAGTAATTATAATTAAATTTATGCATTGTCATTTTCATCAGTGTGAAGAATTTTTGTAAGAACATCAAAAAAGGTTTAATAAAATAAGATGCAATAAGGGAGAATATAAGTGGGGTAAAAAAATTGGATATTTGCAAGCAAGTTTTAAAAGGGGAAAAAATAGCAGTAATAATATTAGTAAGTTTCATGGACATAAACAAACCAACACCAGTTGTCAAGTGGTGATGAAAGAACAAACACAGACACAAAGACACACATATATATATATATATATAGACACACACACATATATATATATACATACACACATACATACATATATATATATATATACATACACACATACATACATATATATATATAATCCCCTCCAAAAAAAAAAACCAAAAAAACAATGCGAGGACATGATCCATGCAAAGTATTAAAAGATGCTCGGGGAAGGAAAGAAAGGTTTTTAACGTTTTGAGCAAAGCTGTTCTTCAGAAACAGGAGACAGAGGAAAGTCCAAGAGAAAAGGAAGACAGAAGGAAAAAAATCACCAACAATTCACATGTAGTTACATTTATACACACACACACACACACAAAGGGGTTTCTTTCAGCTTCCGTCTACCAAATCCTTTCACAAGGCTTTGGTCGGCCTGAGGCTATAGTAGAAGACACTTGCCTAAGGTGCCACACAGTGGGACTGAACCCGGAACCATGTGGTTGGGAAGCAAGCTTCTTACCACACAGTCACACCTGTGCATAGGTATATGAACTTTTTTTTTTATGTCAATATTCTTTCACTGAACATTCTTATTGTTTTTATTACTGACAGATTGCCTTGAGAATTGGTGTGAAAACGCGGGGTTGCAATGGACTTAGCTACACTCTTGACTATTCAAATCAAAAGGGAAAATTTGATGAAGTTATCGAGCAAGATGGTGAGTTCAATTCCTCCTTATTTCCTACTTCTCTCAGTTTTATTTCTTGTTTTCTTTATTTTCTCCAAAGTATTTTGATCTGATCATTTACTTAGGACTTCATTCTGGTCGTGTACTTAATACGCATATATCAAGAACTTCATTGTCATGTGTGCTCTCGCCTTTTTAAAACCATAGACTATGAACTGAGGGAGATTTTGCTGCTATTTTTTGTCATTACTCATGACTTAGCTTGCTTACCAATCACTTGGTTCCAGGTTCAGTCCACTGCGTGGCACCTTGGGCAACTGTCTTCTACAGCCTCAGGCCAACCAAAGCCTTGTGAGAAGCCTGTCGTATATATAAATTAGAAAAAAACCCCACCTTTTATCAATTCAACAATGAAAAAATTTAATTATACAATATAGAAAAAAATTACATTCTAAAGAAAAAATTAAATATAAGATAAAAACATATACCAATGATTAATTAATGTACAAAATAATAAATAAAACGTATATATTTGGTAAAATGACTACACATGTTAATATTATATTATATATATATATATATATATATATATATATATATATATATATATATATATATGTATGTATGTATGTGTGTTACTCTCTCCTTGTTTGGACATCTTCCAAAATGTTTGGTCCTGTGGAAATATTACCTAACCTGGTAATAAGTGGGGTTGGTGACAGGAAGGGCATCCAGCCATTGAAAATCTACCTCAGCAAATTTCTGTCCGACAACATGCAAGCATGGAAAATTGTGAAAGCATAAATAAATAGAAATATGAACTCTTATCCATATTTATTTGGTATCGCTGTGAAACTAGTCCAGCATCTTAACTTTATAACCATTAAACTTCTAATTTATCAATCTAAAATAAAAATTGTTGCTGCTGCTGTTGTTATTTTTTTTTTTGCAAACTAAGTTGGGTGTTTTTTTTTTTTTTTTTTTTTTAATTTTCAATTTTGTTATTTGCAGGAGTGAAAATCTTCATGGACACCAAAGCTCAATTAACACTTTTAGGCACAGAAATGGACTATGTTGAAAGCAAACTTTCTTCGGAATTTATATTTAATAATCCCAATGTAAAAGGAACATGCGGTTGTGGAGAAAGTTTTAATGTATAACAAACTAAGGACACCTAACGCCATGTTTTCTTTTTCTTTCTTTCTTTTTCTCTCTCTCTGAAGCTTAGAACTGTATTTCTCCCGATATAATTTTGCAGTAACTGCAAGTGAAACTCATATGTATTCTGGAGAAGTCTGCCCTATATCTCTGCAATTTTTCGTTGGCTGCTCTGAAAAGAAGTCCATTTTATTAAGAATTATTTTTTGAACTCAAAGAAAAAAAAAGAAAAACTATTGATAATGCCTGGCCCACTTCCCTATGAAGTATTATACATGTATATATATATGCATATATAAAACTGGAAACATCTGTTTCTTAATTTTATATTTCTTTACTGTGTAAATAGATGTGTACATATCAGATACTGCTTTTACACTGTTAATAAAAAGTAAACTAATTTTTCAATCAGCAATAACACCTTCTATACATGTGTGCATATGATGTATGTTTCGTACAACGTTATCAGAGAATGAGTATGCAATATACTCTTGCAGTGTAGTTGCGTCGAATATGATGTACCGCTGCGATCAGTTCAATATTAAAGCTGGCAAAATGAATCTTCAGTATTTTATGGATTTGAAATCCCTACAATATGCATGCCTGCATAATGTTTGTAACTTCAAATAGAAAAGCAAATTTTACAAAACTATGCATTGACCTCCCTTGCTTCTTCACACAAAACTTTATAAAAGTTTTAATTTGTTATTTCATTTTGTTTCTCTTTCTCTAGAAAGTTCCTTTTATGCTGAGCCCAAACCCCTGCTTTTTATCTTTAAAATAATTTATCTCTTTTATAGGTACAATGCCAATATTTTTCCTCTTTTTTTTTTCTTTCTTGTGTGTATGTTAGACGTTTAAAGTCTCTGACTCTACCAACACGACCATCCTCCCTGATATGTTACAGGTACTTGGTTTATCATTGGCTAAAAAGGCAAAAATAAACTACAAAGTTACGTCTAATGGGATTTGAACTGGAAACAAATGGCTAAAATCGAAAATTGTAATGCTTTTATTTCTCTTTTTGTCTTTTTTGCATACAGATCTACCTCCCCCACACGTCATAAATAGCAAAGACTTTATCTTTTTGAAGTTTTAAGTTATGAAGTACACATCTCTATTAAGTATCTTAATTACTTCATGATGTACAGCCTTCCTCTAGGATTATCTTGGCAGGGAGAAGTGGGTGAACACTAATGAGTTGTTAAGTAGTGTAACTGAAACCAGTCATTTCAATCATCATCTCATGTTAACCTAAAGGCCCTCACAGGGGCCTAATTTAACAATGAGACTAAATGCATATGGATATGACTATTTATTTATATTTTTGATGAGTTATTAATGATAATAATAGCTTATGAAATAACTTTCTACTGTCCATGCACTTTTAATTTTTTTAAATCTTTTTCTTTTGTGTGTGTAAAACAATCTCAAACTGATTTGCTTTCTGTTCATTTGCACTATTCACTTGCATGTGCTCAGGCCGGGATGGAACCATCAACCTTCACTTCTTGATGTACGTATCAAAACGATCCTATCCATAAACTATACCACCACCATCAGTTTCGGTCTACTGTGGCTGGCCTAATCAAAAATTAGTTAAAGTATTTAAAAACACAACTTTAAATATTCTGTAATCAATGGCTCTCTGAGACATTGGCCCTGGTGGATACGAACATCGGTAAAACTAAATTAAATAAAAGTTAGCAAGTTCATTGCACCTAATGATGAACAAAGAAGCTATTTCAAACAAATGTTTTACAATACAATAGAAAAAGAAATATCAGAAATAATCATATGAAGTCATTCCATCCACATGAAAAGTACTGATCATAGTTAAGTTTGTTTTTTGTTTCTTTTCACAATAGAACATCACTTTGGTTTTCAAAGTTGCAAGGAGGTGTTTGGGAGTTTATCCCCATTATGATTTTATATGCATATATATATATATGTATGTATATATATATATATATATATATATATATATATATAATTAAACTGTATGTGATATATTTCTTTCTTACACTGGACATTTATATTATTTTTTTTTTAACTGTTGTATAGTACTTTTTTTAGTTTCAAATTCCTTTTTTTTTTATGTCATAACTAATCAAGCTTATTGGAAAAGTAGACTTTGATATGAAACAATGGAGATTCTTTTATTTAATTTCCTTGTCAAGAATTTATGTGGTGTAATTTTAGTAGAATAAATTTACAGTAAAACTCAACTGGATTTGATTTCATTTTTAATGTTATGAACCTTTTCGCATTTAAACTGGCCATATCCAGCCCAAATGTTCTACTTGTTTTATGTTTAAAGTGGTCAGATCCAGCTTCTTAAACCTACCCTACAATGTCATTCCAAAAATGAACAATCACACTATCAAAATCTTAAAGGCATGAGATAATGCATGATTAATTCAAAGCAGTGTAAATAAATAAGCATTACATTTTGACAGATTAAACCAAATGCTAAAGGATTAAAGTCTGGAACTTTGGTATATAAAGCTGATTAGGTTGGGTCAAAAGCTGTTTTGACCTCTTGGGCCCAATCAGCCAAGAATCTGGTTTTTCCAGATTTTTTGAAAATGGCCTGTTGCAGGTACCCGGTGATACTTGAGGGACGCCCCCACCCAAGTGTCACCTGTGCCTGGAACCGGGCCACATTAAAAAGAACTGTCCGCAGGACCAGAGTAGGGTCCTGGAACAGTTGGTTGTAGAAGAGCCCCACCTCCTCCGGAGGGAGAGATGGAGATTGTCGAGGAGGTAGAGACCTCCTCGGAAAAAAAGGAAAAAGGGGAGCAACAATGGTTGCTCACCAAAGGACCCTAAAGCTGTGGGAGGGAGGGATGATCCTCTGGTTAAAGTAGAGGAACCAGCCCCTCCCGTATCAAAGACAAGAAAAAAGAAGAAAAAGAATGGGACAGTGCCGGCGGTTAGCAGTGCGCTGCCGGCATGTCCCGAAACCTCGTCGGTGGCACAATTCCCACCGACGGAGGAAACTGGCCCCTCCCAGTATAATAAATGAAGAATTTGTGATCTTTCTTAAGGGAGGGGCCGTAGAGAACTTTGTGAGGAATCTAGAAGGTCAGGAACAGGCGGTCCTGACTTGCATTGAAAGCCAGGATTGGCCTCCACAGGTGGCTGCTGAGGTCATGGAGGGAACTTATTTCTACAGGGTGATGGATTCCTTTACCAAAGATGAATACAATTATCTCTGGGGCCCTGGCTTGAAAGTGCAGGCAGCAAGAGACTTAATCGGGGAGGTAGAGTAAGAGGTCTTAGTGCCTCAATTCAAACTTTGTGATTTTGGTAAGAGGCCTAGCACCTCAAGTTGAATATATTTGCTGAACTTTTTTTTTGATTGGTAAGAGGATCAGCGCCTCACTTTGTAACTGTTGTAAGAGATTCAACACCACATTTGTGTTTTAAAAAAGAACAATGTTAGGAAGTAACAATCGGCAGATGTTGGCTGCTTCCACCACCAACCATCTCTTTTTTTCATTTCATCATTGTGTCTGTGTCCAGCCCGCAAGCTTCCATCTGTATTATGCCTTTATGGCAAATGTAATGAAATAAAGAAGCTTGCTTCCCAACCACATGGTTCTGGGTTCAGTCTCACTGCGTAGCACTTTGGGCAAATGTCTTCTACTTTGGCCTCAGGCTGACCAAAGCCATGTGAGTGGATTTGGTTGATGGAAACTGAAAGAAGCCTCTCATACATTTTATATGTATGTGTATATATATATCTATGTGCCCCCCCCCACTCCACCATTTGGCAACTGGTGTTGGTGTATTAACATTCCCATAACTTAGTGGTTCGGTAAAAAAGACTGATAGAATAAGTACTAAGCTTTAAAAAATAAGTCCTGGTGATGATTCATTCAACTAAAATCCTTCAGGTGGTGCTACAGCATGGCCACAGTCAATGACTGAAACAAATAAGATATATATATATATGTTATATAAAATCTGTTCTGTCTGTGTGTGTGTCTTCTAGGATCTCGGACATCCGATTGTGCTCAAATTTGATATGTAGATACTAACAGTATCAGGGCATGTATAAGTCTTGAAAAAATTACAAAAATCGATTCCAGGTGAGAATGCGATCGATAAAGCCGTGGGAACGAGCATTTGTACATACAAGTACATCAGCTGTTGCAATCAATAGTACGCATGCGCGAGAAAAATGCATGTGCAGTTTGCACAGAAAAAAGCCGGCTGGCTTGAAATAATGCTACAAAATGGGACGGTCAGACAAGTTGTTTAGAGAAAATTTGATTTAAATGTTTGACAACTCAGCACCCTCCATTGGACAGGGGGCGTTTTGCTCGTATATATATATATATATATATATATATATAGGCTCAGGCATGGCTGTGTGGTCAAGAAGTTTACTTCTCAACTACATGGTTTCAGGTTCAGTCCCATTGTGTGGTGCCCTGGACAAGTGTCTTCTACTGTTGTTCCAGGCCAACCAAAGCCTTGTGAGTGCATTTGGTAGACAGAAACTGAAAGAAGCATGTTGTGTATGTGTGTGTCACCTTGTTTTGATATCACGTAATAATTGTAAATGACTATAAACCAAACTGAAATTCGTTTCCAATATTCTGCAAAATTATGCCTAGCTATAAGGAAATATTACCTTGCTTAGTAGCAGTTGAAGGTTGACAACAGGAAGAGCATCCAGCCATCAAAAATCTGCCTCAATAAATTCTGTCCAACCCATGCAAGCATGGAAAAGTGGTCATTTAAAAAGAAACAAAAGTCGATGGATATAATATGCTACTTGAAAGTTTCACCAGATGAATTGCATAACTTTTATAGCCTGTGTGAACATACAGGATCTTCAGGCACATTACATCATTTCTAATTCAAATTATGTGCCTGGGTATCCTATGAATTCATAGAATGCTCTGGAAATTATTATGAAATTCTTCTAGAGAAACTTCAGAGTAGCACTCAGTATTCACCTTGCACTGCATTTTCATATCTATGATCAGCCTAACACCTTGAGCAAGTAACACACAAACTTGCCATTAATTCCTACTTTACCTTGTACTTTCTTTATATTACCGATGTCCTTTTAGTATCTCTGAGAAAGGCTTATAATTTTATATTTTTAATAATGTAGAACTGAATTGTCTCCCTTTATGGCAATGGGCATTTTATCTTACAAGAACGAACGGAGTCACAAGTACCAGGGTGGATATAATCAACGAAACACCCTTGAAGATGGTACTCCAGCATGGCTGCTTTCCAATGACAGAAAGCTGGCAAATAATAAAGGAGGACATGTAAAAGTTTTCTTGTTGACTCATTTGATTATACAGGGTGGCCCAAAAGTAGATTAGTTATCACGTAGGCACTTTAAATTTCTTTTAAAACGTTTTATTGCATTTAAATTTCTATCTTACAATTAACTAAATTAGCATAGAATAATGGTTTCATTTTTTTTTTTTTTATAATTAAGATTTAAATTGTTAATATACGAATGAGAAAGAGATAGTTGAATAACTGTAAACCTACATTTGGGACACTGTATGTTCTCGCTTCTACGCTAATCTGATGATAGAAATTTCTCTCTACTTGCAACCTTAAGAACCAAAGTAATGTTCTATTGCAAAAGAGTTTGGCATTAGAAAGGGCACCCAATCATAAACACCATGCCAAAACAGCAGAACCTGATGCAGTCCTCTAGCTTGCTTGCCAGCTCCCGTCAAACTGTCCAACCCATGTCAGCATGGAAGCTGGATGTTAAATGAGGATGATGATGATTATATATCATCATCATCGTCCGTTTTCCATGCTAGCATGTGCTGGACAGTTTGACTGGGGTCTGGGAAGCCAGGAGGCTACACCAGCCTCCAGTCTGATCTGGCAGTGTTTCTACAGCTGGATATATATATATACACACACACACACAAACATATATATATACACACACACACATATATAATAGGCTTCTTTTAGTTTCCATCAAGAAAATCTACATACAAGGCTTTGGTTGGCCCCAGAGCTATAATAGAAAACACTTGCCCAAGACACCACACAATGGAACTGAATCTGAAACCATGTAGTTGGGAAGTAAATTTCTTAACAGAGTCATGTCTGTACCTGTGTGTGTGTGTGTTTGTGTGTGCTTCAAATTGTCTTCACATTGTCACTATGTGACATGCCATTTATATCTCTCATATACATTATGTTCCTTAGCACACCAGTTTCATTATATGGGAAGAATGAAGTATAAGTACCTTGAGAAACAAAAACAAACATAGGTTAACGACAGAAAGGGCATCAATATCTCTCATCTATCCAAAGTTAACATAAATGCGACAATGATGATGATGATAATGATGATAAAGATGTGGGGGTAAAAAAATAAAAAAACATTCTTATTTAGTAAAAAAATTGATTTATGTACAAAATTTATAAAATCGAGTCCTCTTTTTCTGGTTCTGAGTTTTCTTTGGAATGAGTCTCAAGAGCTTGAGAAAGTCGCTGACACATTACTTTAATCTGGTTGTTGGTCATATGTTCAGCAGAAGCTATGGCATTAGCTACAGCTATCGTATTTACTGCTGATGCTGCTTTGATCCACACGCGTCCATTCATGCCAATTGCAACTTCAAATTGGATGTTTTTTCCCAATGACTTCAACAAAACACACTGAGGATTTAAAAGTCTGGAAACAAAAATAAACAGAAGAAATGAAGATAATTACAATTTAAAGTGAGTGTTTTTTTTTTTCTTTTTTAATTAATCAGAAATGAAGCTAGCGTGCTCCAGTGGATCGGGTAAAGTCAGTGTGCATACACGACAGTGTAAATGATTTAAGAGGAAAACTGGGTATAAGAGGCAAGAGAAAAGACTGCACTGGTTTGGTCATGCGACGAGGTCAGCTGCATAAAGAAGTGCCAAGCTCTAATTGTGGGGGGAACCTGTAGAAGGGGTAGACCCAGGAAAACATGGGTTGAAGTGGTGAGAAAGGATCTTCAGATGCTGGGAATCACCGATAAAATGACAAGGGAGGCGATTTGCTGTTCTTGAGATGTAATCCATACAAACAGGCGTGTCCTTTATAGGTACTGGTGCCATATAGAATTCACTTGTGTCACTGCCACATACATGCACTTGTGTCAGTGGCACATAAAAAGTACCCAGTACACTCGGTAAAGTGGTTGGCATTAGAAAGGGCATCCAGCTGTAGAAACCATGCCACAACAGACAACTAGAGTCTGGACAGCTCTCTGGCTGGCCAGCTCGTATCAAACTGTTTAACCCAAACCAGCATGGAAAACAGACATTAAACAATGACGAAAACTTAAGCAGATAGATGACAATCTGAGGAGCCTCTCTATGTGGAGAATCAACCTGCAAGAAACAGCAGCTAAATATCACTTGAATCACACCCAACAATTTTTAAAAAGGAAGGACCTAACGTAGCCCTCTATATCCCTTAATAAGCATGATGGTTAAGGCTAGAATATCACCATCATCATCATCAGCGTTTAACGCCTGCTTTCCATGCTAGCATGGGTTGGACGATTTGACTGAGAACTGGTGAACCAGATGGCAGCACCAGGCTCCAATCTGATCTGGCAGAGTTTCTACAACTGGAAGCCCTTCCTAATGCCAATGACTCCGAGAGTGTAGTGGGTGCTTTTACCAGCATGAGGACCAGTCAGGCGGTACTGGCCACGGCCACGCACAAATGGTGCTTTTTATGCGCCACCTGCACATGAGCCAGTCCAGCGGCACTGGCAATGACTTCGCTTGAATGTTTTTTTTTTTTACATGCCACCAGCACAAGTGCCAGTAAGGTGTCACTGGTAACGATCATGCTTGAATGGTGCTTTTTACGTACCATCGGCACGGAAGCCAGTTAGATTCAAATCAAAGATTTACCTAACCATGGTTAACTTGGAGTTAAACACAATAGATATTCATTTATACACTGAAGCAAGGATAAACAAATTTTTTCAGAAAGTGGCCCACATAATTCACAAGGAAAAAACTTCATGGTCCACCAAATGTAAATCTACATCTAACACATAATTTCTGTGTACTAGCAAGTTTTGATTCCTATCAGGGACCTGGATATTTAGTGAGTCCTACCAAGCAATTTGTCATACACATTTAGATGGTTCATGCATTTTATGGCATGTGTTTTCTATGATACCATACAGTATTCATGATTTAGATACGCCATAAAATATAAGTAATTAATATTGAATTTTTATAGTCTTGAAAAATTAAAATTCTACATGGCCCACCAACATGTTGGTATGGACTATGTCCTGCATCAATGAGATAGTGTTTTGAAACTGTTTTCTTATTAAATAACTTAAAAGAAAGAATATTTGCCGGACAGATGAAAAGATAGAGCTAAGACTAATACACACAACCTCTTCCCAGTCGTAAAAATGGGTTTATGTTAGGGCCAACACTGCCAACTAAAAAATAAGTAAAGTTACAGAAGCATTGATGTCAATTCAAAACCAACAAGACCTGGGAGAGGAAGGCCTTTCCCCAGAGAAACATGATATGGTACAGCAAAATCTGAAAAGAAGCTACAAAGAAAAGCAGAAAAGACATCCCAGAATCAAGAACAGTGGAGGACAGTCATTGATGGCCTATGCTCTTCAGGGAGTAAAGGGCTTAAAGAAAGAAAAGAAGGATTCTAAGCACACTTACTTGCGTACAAGATGTAGAGGACAAGTGAAGAGGAATCCACCATCTCTGATGACACCCATTCCAGCTGATTTGCCTTGACTGTTGATACAAACTATTTCTGATTCCATGTCCTTATTAGCAACCAATATTTTGCCATACAATAAATCTCCAACCTAAAAAGAAAGAAACAAACTATTTTTTACAGATCTCAGTCACAGGACTGCAAGGAGCACACAAAGGGGAAAATTAAGGAATTTATGCCTAACTAATATCTGTTATTTTTCCCTTGTTTTAGTCACTGGACTGTGACCATGCTGGGGCACTGCCTTAATGGGTTAAGTCTAATAAATCAACCCCATACGTTTTTATCAGTCTATTTTGCTAAACACTAAGTTATGGGGATGTAAACAAACTAACACTGGTTTTCAAGTTGTGTTGGAGGACAAACACATATACAAAGACACATAAATACAGAGAGAGAGAGAGAGAGAGAGCTTCTTTCAGTTTCCATCTATTAAATCCACTCCCAAGGCCATAGTAGAAGACACTTGCCCAACATTCTACACAGTGAGATTGAACCCGGAACCATATATTTCTTACCACAGAGCTACATCCACACCTGTAGCACACAAAAAATTATTTCATCTTCATGTTTCTGGAATGAGTTATTATCAATTCTTTATTTTTCATTTGTCAACGGAATTTTTTTTTTTTTAATTATGTTAACGTTTTGAATACCAAGTCATCAGAGACCACCTCTGATCTACAATACAAATTTCTCGATTTAAAGCAATCTGCCTTAAAATCATCCATTGAAATTTCATTTTAACTTATGATCTAAACACCATCTTGATATTGATGGAGTAATTTTACTAAATTCTTCATCATTTCCAAAATGAATTGAAACAAAATCAGTGAATTTCAACAGAAACTTAGAAACGAAAGAGATGTGGCTGTGAGGTAAGAAGTTTGCTCCTCAACTGTAAGGTTCCAGGATCAGTCTCACAACATGGCACCTTGGACAAGTGTCTTATAATAATAATAATAATAATATAATAATAATAATAATAATAATAATGAAATTATTGTATACAGTGCTCAGGTGCACCACAACTTGTCAGAAAGTGCATATAAAGTACATGCAGTAATGTAAAAATGTCTGGAAAGCGAACAATGTATGAGACAGATACATGCCCGTGTGTGTATGGAGGGGAGAAAATCAGGTGTAGTGTTGGCGAATCTCAGAAAGCCTGGAAGTTTTGAAGGATTCAGTGCTCCGACAACTAACAACTGATGCCGACAGTTTGTTCCATGCTTCAGCAACTCTCAGCGTGAAAAAATGTTTGCTGAAGTCATGGGAGCTGTGCTGTTTTCTGACTTTGTGTCTTCCACTGAAGTCTCAGGCCAACCAAAGCCATGTAAGTGGATTTGGAAGACAGAAACTGAAAGAAGGCAGCGAGCTGGCAGAATCGTTAGCACGACGGGCAAAATGCTTAACAGTATTTCGTCTGCCGTTACATTCGGAGTTCAAATTCTGCCAAGGAAGATTTTGTCTTTCATCCTTTTGGGGTCAATAAATTAAGTACCAGTTACGCACCGGGGTCGATGTAATCGACTTAATCTCTTTGTCTGTCCTTGTTTGTCCCCTCTATGTTTAGCCACTTGTGGGTAATAAAGAAATAAGAAACTGAAAGAAGTCTGTCGAATATATATGTGTGCATGTGTGTGTGTCTGTATTTGCCCCCTCAGCACCGCTTGACAACCAGTGGTGATGTGTTTATGTCCCCGTAACTTAGTGGTTCAACAAAACAAATCAACAGAATAAATATCAGACTTAATAAGAATAAGTACCGAGGTTGATTCATTCAACTAACTAAAGTTCTTCAAGGTTGTGCCCCAGCATGGCCGCAGTCTAATGACTGAAACAAGTAAAAGATAAAACAATAAACTGGGATCAATTTAATTTGCTTACCCCTCCCCTAAAATTGGTTGCCTCCGGTCAAATTTTGAAGCCAATATCATAAAGATCACAAAAAAAAAAACCAACTAGTTATACATACTTTCACATCTGGTCTGTTACGTTTGTTGGAGCCTTCAAAAGAGAGAAATGATAATCCTGCAGGTTCATTACTTCCAATGTCCACTCGAAATACATCTCCAGCTTTCATTGTGCAGATTCCAAGTACGTGGTCTCCTCGCACAGGAACATACTTTAAAATAATCAAAATATATATATATGTATTAAAGTACTTTTTTAGTCTTCTAAGAAAGATTTCCGGACAATGGACATGAGTTAAAATAATAAAATAAGAACAGTAATAAACGAGTGAAGAAAATATATACAGTGCATGTGTTTATTTGGCAACAAGAAAAAAAATGACCGTCCCAAAATACTGTTTTATTAAAGCTGCAAAAACTGCTACTCCGAATTTCACATTCCTGCTTGTCAGACAACGGTGATCAAGAATGGAATAAATTTGTGATGGCACATGGAATATACCATCGCATGTAATTCTTCCTTGTTTTGCATTTATGTGCTTACTCGTGTATATATTGAAGTAGTTTGATTAATAAATATTCTTTTTCTACATAGCATTTTGTCAAAATGACACACAAAGACGCTAAATGGTGATGATGATTTAAAATATTGCTTTCGCCATCATCACTGCTCACATATTGCTTTTCTATAATGAAGTGAAAATGGCCAAGTTACAAAGTAACAGCTCTCTGTGTTTCTTAATTTTATAGGATCTCATATGTGAAGCCTTTCGTATACACATTAGTTGGTTACACAATAGTCTTAACATATTTAATACAAGGAAATAAAAAAGAAAAGAACAACAATAAATGTTTAAGGGCCATTTCTCTTGCTAAAGCAGAGGTTAGCCCTGTGATTCCCTTGCCAGTCATGTAGTCATTGTGATTTGCTGCCACTAACACTTTTTGCAACTTTGTATGATGAAAAGCTAACTAGAAACAACTATGTGGCGAAGAAAAAATATTAGTCAATGACTTTGCTTCTTTTAATAAGCAGAGAAAACAATGCCAGACATGTTTCAGTCTTATTAGATCTCCTCAGTGAAACACTGACCATACCATATTTATGAGAGAATCACTAAATGTACTAGAATGTACAAAGTTCCATATAACACGCTAATGTTCAGTAACTAATGTTCACAGTAGTTTGTTCTTTGGATATTACTTTTTATTTATAGATTTGGTTTTAAATTCTTGTATCCAAAAATGTATGTTCAGCTGACATCCATTCAAATTACATCACCATCTCTTGCGTTCGTTGACCAATGCCTATAATACACATTCATCTTTTCAACTTGAGCTCAGTTAAATGTTTTGAGTAGACCCCTTCATGAGAGAATTAGAAAGGCAATGCAGATTTTTAGTACTCTCCTCAAATTCTAACGACACAATGAGGAAAACTGAGCGATTACACGTGCCGCTAGAAATAGAAATTATCTATTAGGTGAAAATTAAACTTTAGCAGATTAAATGGCTACTTTGATGCAGACTCTCCTTCTTCAATTCTGTATATTTAACCTTACACAGTAAACCCTCTGATGCCGTTAACCCCACTACCAATGTATATGTTTGTAGAACAAACAGCTGACATAGCAACTCACACATTCACTCGTTGTGCCCAGTTCAAATTATCGAGTAGATAAAACTTAAAGATTAACGATTTATTTGATTTATTGTACATGGTAATTGGTGAACAATAGCATCGTTAGCTTCAGGTTCTCGATGGACAATCATTAGATTAACTGCACTTCTGAAGGTTATAGTAAAACAAATATTGCAAATGTACCGGCTTCACGTATTTTTCCCCTCGTTAACGGTACATTTGGATCTTTTTAGTCAAGATTGCTTTTGTTGACGTAGGCATGTCGCTCTTGTTAAAAGGTAAACAATCGAGATATTACAGTATTTAAACAATGAAAATATTCGATAATGAAAGTAAGTCGTGTGTGTGCGTGTATGTGTGTGTCTGTGTGCATTCATACACCACAAGCTTCCGTCGATCAATTCCCCATACAAAGTAATGGTCAACCAAGCCGTGGTAGAAGTCACTTGCTGAAGATTCTGCGCAGTAGAATCGAATCCAAAACTATGTGGTTGCACAACGAACTTCCAAATCCCACAGCCATGCTTGCACCCATTTGTAATTAATTTTTTTTATTTTGCATATATCAAGAAATACGTGCAGTCTATGAAAGCGACTACATACCCTACGTTGGTGACAGTCAATCCAGTAGGTGTTATTTTCTTTAAAACGAAGAATTCCAGGCTTTGTCACTAATACTTGTTTTTCCTGAACCCGTAATCCTGGCCCTAACACTATTTTATTCTCTTGTTCATCGATATCTTTCAAATCCTGAATAATTTCACCGGGAAGGAATAATTGATCAACACAAGTTAGCACGTCGTTCGCCATCTTGTTGCTAAGTAAAGCTAACTTCTTCACTTTTTCATCCTTCCCAACCGTATTACATCATATTCTTTTAATTTCTTTTTAGATAACCATTTAATAGAATCTAAAATAATAATTATTTTGTTTTTCGCTGTTTCATGTTTTACTGCAATGCTTTTATTCTTCGAAATCTACTTTCACTAAAACCAATCAGACTTACTTTGTTCGAAACTACATGTTCACACTTATTTATATTATCAGCTCCACCAATTCCTTAATGCTAACTTAACGGGTTCGTCCTCTACATTTCTTTGAATGAACCTTTTTTTTTTTAATTATTTTAATTATCATTATTTCTTTTATTATTTAAATCTGTCTGAAGGGGAAATATATTCATTTAATGAATTAATCGCTAAACATGTCACATTTTAGTGAAAAATGTACACGTGCGTCTTTCAAAACAAAAAGCAATATTCGTACACACCCTGTCCTTCTGTCCCTCTGCACATTGAGACAAGAAGACGATATTTTGGAAGAATTATTGTCTCCAGACATGTGATATAATCCCCTTCCGGCATTGGATCATTATTAAATATGACTTCTTTCCAGATTACGTGGTATTTTCCTTTTAATATAGATCGGTACTACAGCACGAGGAAGCCTTTACTGGTTACTCGGCACTCTAGAAACAACAGCCAAACCTGCCTCAAATCATATTCCACCGGTTTAAATATGGAAGCTACTTATTGGATGTAGTCCTTGACAATATTCTCGCCCATCCAAAAAAAAAAAAGATGGGATGATGACGGTCAAAATTCCTTAGACCCATGATTCTCAACCAAGGTCCATATGACCCTTGGGGGTCCACACGAGCAAAATAGTAAATTGGGTACAAAACTGTATTGAAACCATTTGTGGGATTTTTTTTTTTTTATCTCAACTGGTCGCACACCGTAAGGTTTAACGGAACCTATTGAAGCAATCCATCACGCTCACGGCATTACCACGGGCGATTGCGAGGCTAAGGAGTTGGGAAAGCCAAACACCCTCACGAGCATCACCTGACACATCGGTGAGGTGAGCTGCCAACGTTGACGAGAACTTCGCGGTTAGTGGCCCAGTCCCTACGAACGTCTCAAACGCCACAGGTTGGAAGAGATAGTTCACTGTCAGGTCCCGATGCTTCAGGTTTTTCTTCCGTTCGGCTACGGAAGCAGTGACCCTCTCATTAACTGCGGCATCCAGGAATATTTTATGGTAGCTACATATATAGGTAGCTTGGTAGATAGCGACAGTTTCTCATATTTTCATATTGTCCTGGAGAAGTCTAAGTTATTAGTATATGAGTCCTGTTTAGAATAGAAGTGAAAAAGAAAATGTTACCCAACCGCATGATATTTTAGCTTAATCCAAGTAGCTGTGGGGTCCGACTCGTTACAGTCATTCAAACCAAACTCTAATTCTCTCCCAACCCACACTTTTCCTGCAGATATCAACCTACAAATAGTCAAGCTAAGTATCAGTATATCATTTTCACCAATCTGAAAGAAACCATAAAATCCCTGGGCTCCACACCCCACCCACCCCAACTGCACACAGACATACTCACTAACTTATAAAATAAATTCTAAAAAATAAGGGAAAATGTCAGTAAGAAGATTTTATAGTTTTCAAAGAATTTAAACCTATAAATTCATCATCCATCATTTAGCATCTTTCAGTGGCATGCAGGGCTAGATTAACACCCATAGAGGCCCTCAGCACTTAAAAGGTTTTGGTGCCCTCAAGTATACATAAATGGTTCAAAATGTAAACAATAATAAACCATAAAATAATTTTTTATTTTTCAAAATGAAACAAAACCAACAGTAAAATGGAAAATAATGTTCATTTTTGTATAATCCCACTTTATTTATATTTGAAAAGTTTTCTCTTTTTTTTAATTTAATTGCAAAGTCTTCAATATTGTTAAAATTAATTTTACGTAAAATTTCTGCTTCTATACTTAGTAGAGATAAGGCATCACGAATATTATTTTAGCAAGTTTAAAGTGATTTCTTTAGTGTCGTAAACCATTTTCATTACTGTGGTGCCCCCATCCTTTGATGCCCTAAGCACATGCTTATTTTGCTTAATGGGTCAATCCAGCACTGGTGGCATGAAACAAAGGCACTCAGTACACAGTGTAAAATGGTAGGTGTTAGGAAGGGCATCTGGCCATTAGACACTGGAGTATGATGTAATCTTTAGATTCATCAGTTCCTGTTAAACTGTCCAACCTGTGCCAAAATGGAACATCATCATCATTTAGCAGACAACGGACACTAAATGATGATGATGATATTCCATAATGGCATAGGTTGGACAGTTTGACAGGAACTGATGCATCAGAGGACTACATCATACTCCAGTGTCTACTTTGGCATGGTTTCTATGGCCAGATGCTCTTCCTAACACTTACCATTTTATAGTATGTACTGAGTGCTTTTGTTTCATGCCACTGGCACTCTTGAGATCACCATGTAGCTCACAGGTCAAACCCAGAGAGAGAATATATTGCATCTGTATGTTAGATGGGGTTTAAGGTATGAGGGAAGAAGTTGAAGGTAGAGCGAGGTTCCTGCTGTATAGGGGTTACATGACTACACACATTTAGGGGAGTAAGAGAGAATGAATTAGAAATATCTCCAAGGAGATAGCCAGTGGTGATGAGGTGTCCAAGTGGCGCTCCAAGTAGCAGGAACAATAATGGGAGGGGGGGCAAGAGTGTTTGAGGAAAGAGATAGTGGAAGAGGAAGTAGACAACATCTGAAAAGATTGGGGCAAGGTTGAGGGGAGGGAGATGCACAAGTTGGGGAGGCTGAAGAGATGCTATCAGTCAGGTAGTAATGAATTATGTAAAAATAAGTTTCTGCTACTGGTCTGGGGCTTAACAATGTTTTACATTTTATCATGAAATATCATTATCCATAATCAAGCATAACGTCCACTTGATAAGTAAGCTACATAATCAATATTTTCAACAGATATCTGGAAATGAGCATTTTTTTCCCAACATAAAATCTATAAAAATTGTTCCTCTGTTCCAATTTAGAGATGCTAATGATTCAGTAATTACTGTCCAAACTAATGAGGGTATCTTTACATGGTTTCTGGATCTGCTAGAAATAGCAGCTAATCCTCTTTCAGATCACACTCTACTGTCTTTTAAAAAAGAGAAGACACGTTAGATCAAGGCTGTGGGCCGCAGACTTTTATCTCGCAGCTGCTTGATACTTTCTTGAAATAGGTTTATTTAAACAATCATTTTTTAAATTTTATCAAAGATTTAAGATTGTAATGAAAAATAAAAAGAAAGATACTACTGTTTTTGTAACAATAATATTTCATATTGAATCAATGATCATTCATTAATTATTGTAATAATAGCACGGGTGGAGGCGCAATGGCCCAGTGGTTAGGGCAGCAGACTCGCGGTCATAGGATCGCGGTTTCGATTCCCAGACCGGGCGTTGTGAGTGTTTATTGAGCGAAAACACCTAAAAGCTCCACGAAGCTTCGGCAGGAATGGTGGTGATCCCTGCTGTACTCTTTCACCACAACTTTCTCTCACTTTTACTTCCTGTTTCTGTTGTACCTGTATTTCAAGGGGCCGGCCTTGTCACTCTCTGTGTCACGCTGAATATCCCCGAGAACTACGTTAAGGGTACACGTGTCTGTGGAGTGCTCAGCCACTTACACGTTAATTTCACGAGCAGGCTGTTCCGTTGATTCGGATCAACCAGAACCCTCGTCGTCATAACCGACGGAGTGCTTCCATCCAATAATAGCACGAGAAAACAAAATGCTTTCAATTCTGTCAGCGGACATTAAACGATGATGGTGAATGTCACACAACAAGCATTACTTTTTTGGCGGCGGGAACCGGCAGGAGGTAGTGAGGTTGTAGAGCCTTGCTTCGGTTGAGAGTAAATAATATAAATTTGTCCTATTGTAAAAAAAGTAGGCAAGGAGTGGCTGTGTGGTAAGTAGCTTGCCTATCAACCACATGGTTCTGGGTTCAGTCCCACTGCATGGCATCTTGGGCAAGTGTCTTCTGCTATAGCCTCGGGCCGACCAATGCCTTGCGAGTGGATTTGGTAAACGGAAACTGAAAGAAGCCTGTCGTATATATGTATATATATGTATGTATGTATATGTTTGTGTGTCTGTGTTTGTCCCTCTAGCATTGCTTGACAACCGATGCTGGTATGTTTACGTCCCCGTAACTTAGCGGTTCGGCAAAAGACACCGATAGAATAAGTACTGGGTTTACAAAGAATAAGTCCTGGGTCAATTTGCTCAACTAAAGGCGGTGCTCCAGCATGGCCGCAGTCAAATGACTGAAACAAGTAAAAGAGTTAAAGAGAGAGTAAGAGTAATTTGAATGCTAAATGGTGAAATGTTTTCCATCTTGTAGACCATTAAATGCTAGCATAAAAATTTACGGTGCTATGGCTTATATCTCAGTTTACGGAATATCTGTGTGTGTCTTTGTTTTTAGGGTGGATATACCATTTTTTAAGGGTAAAGATATGGTCAATTACATCAACCCCTATACTTGACTGGCACTTTATTTCATTGACCCCCTCAAAGGATGATGAGCGAAGTTGACCTCAGCAGTATTTGAACTCAGGACATAAACAGTCAAAAGAAATACTGCTAAGCATTTTGTCCAATATATTAATGATTCAGTGAGCTTGCTACCTTTATAATAATAATAATAATAATAATCCTTTCTACTCAGGGTGCAAGGCCTGAAATTTGCAAGGAGGGGACTAGTTGATTACATCAACCCCTGTGTTTCACTGGTACTTAATTTTATCAGCTCCAAAGGGATGAAAGGCAAAGTCAACCTCAGCAGAATAATAATAATAATAATGATTTCAAATTTTTGCCTCAAGAGCAGCTTGTGGGAGGGGATTAAGTCGATTATATTGACCCCACTGTTTCACTGGTACTTAATTTATTGACCCCAAAAGGTTGAAAGGCAAAATGACAGTGGAATAATGATAATAATAATAAAGATTTCAAATTTTTGCCTTAAGGGCAGCTTGTGGGAGGGAATTAAATCGATTACATTGACCCCAGTGTTTCACTGGTACTTAATTTATCAACACTGAAAGGATGAAAAGTAAAGTTGACCTAATAATAATAATAATAATAATAATAATAATAATCCTTTCTACTATAGGCACAAGGCCTGAAATTTGGGGGAAGGGGATTGTTGATTACATCACCCCCAGTACTCAACTGGTACTTATGCTATCAACCCCCAAAAAATGAAAGGCTAAGTGGAACTTGGCAGAATTACTACTACTAATAATAATAATAGTTATGGTTTCAAATTTTGTCAAAAGGCCAGCAATTTCAGGAGAGAGGACATGTCAGTTACATCGACCCCTGTGTTTGACTGTTGCTTCTTTTATCGACCCCGAAAAGATAAAAAGCAGAGATGACTTTGGTGGGATTTGAACCCAGAACATAATGACAGAAAAGATGCTCTTAAGCTTTTTGTCCAGTGTGTTAATGATTCTACCACCTTGCCACCTTAATGATACTAATAATACTAATAACTCTTTCTACTATAGGCACAAGGGCTGAAATTTTGTGGAGGTTTTTAGTTGATAACATCAACCTATGTACACAACTGGTACTTCTTTTATTGACCCTGAAAAAATGAAACTTCGAAACCAATATTTATGCTATAATTCTTTTGCCGTAAAATAATTCAGAAAATTATTTTTTTTCAGATAAAGAATGAGCAACCACATTGCCGACACTTTACTACAACATGAACACATAGTTAAAGAGGACCACATTACACAACTCTTCAACTTTATTTCCAAACACCAATGGATTTATGACTTCCAGTTTACAAAATTCTTTGTGGAAGAAGTTTGGAAGAAGGCCCCTGCAGGAGTAAGTTCTGTTACCTGAGATATATTACCCCTTAAAATGTGAAATGGGATAAGGTGTTAGGATGTGCAGCTGTTATTCTTGTTTGCCCTAGGCAAGCCTTGATCAAGTAGATCTCAGAATTCATCATCATCATTGTCATCATTATAATTATTGTCATCATCATCATTGTTTTAACGACTGCTTTTCCATGCTTGCATCGTTTGGATCAGAACAAACTGGAGATGAATTTTCTACAGCTGGATGCATTTCCTGTTACCAACCCACACCTATTTTCCCTGAAAGCAAACATCACTATTGAAATGAGCCTTTTTGCTTACAAAGACCATGCAACATATCAGATATGCTTTTGTAGTGAACTATTATATACAACTAGCAAACCCATGAAAATGAGGGAAAATAAGAACTCATTCACATGCTTGCACACACACACACATAAAATAGGCCATTTTTTGCAGTTTCTGTCTATCAAATCAATTCACCAGGTTTTGGTTTGTTCAAAGCTATAGTAGAACACACATGCCCAAGATGCCATGCATGGGGACTGAACCCAGAACCAGGTGATTCAGAAGTGAATTTACCACAAAGCCTCACCTGCACCTATTTTGTGTGTGTGTGTGTGTGAAGTAGGCATCCATCAGTCTTGGGAGGCCATGGATCTGTGCCCAAAGAAATCTTGTCAGCTGCTAATGGTGGTACACTGCCTCCTGTGTCTGTAGAGGCCCACACCGTAGTGGCAGTCACGCATACAGCAACTGCATTTGAAGGAGCTCGCTGTCAGCACTACTGGCTTTTCCTTCCGACAAGTGTGTTCCTCTTTTTCTTCACCTCGCAGTATTTGTCCGCAACATGGGCGATCATTTGCAGCCTTCTCCCATCTCAGAACATCACTATTACCTGTACAGGTGTACAACGTGCCACATGTTGAATGACGAAATGATTGCAGAGCAACATCAAATGAAATGCTTTGCTCAAGGACACTATACAACACCCTGTGTGGGAATTGAAACCACGATCTCATAATCATGAGTACAACACCCTAACAACTGAGCCATACACTTTCACATGCACACACACACATTCACACACACACACATACATCATCATCATCATCATCATCATTTAGCATCCGTTCTCCATGCTAGCATGGGTTGGACGGTTCAACTGGGGTCTGTGAAGCTGGAAGGCTTCATCAGGCCCAGTCAGATCTGGCAGTGTTTCTACGGCTGGATGCCCTTCCTAACGCTAACCACTCCGTGAGTGTAGTGGGTGCTTTTTACGTGCCACCCGCACAGGTGCCAGACAGAGCTGGCAACATATATTAAATAGTAAGAAATAAAAAGCATGCATAGCATTTCATCAAATAATAAGTTTCAAAATTTGAACAGGAAACCAAACAATGGAACAAAGAGAAAATTCATACACAGGACAAGATGATGCTAATTCCATATATATATATATATATATTAAGAGGGCATTACTATACATAAATGCTTCATTCTAGGAGGGACCCTTAAAGTCAAAACTAGTTTTGACTTTGAGTCCCACCTAGCATGAGGCATTTATGTATAGTAATGCCCTTAATATAAATAAATATATTTAAAGGGAATAATTAACAAATTTTTCCCTTATGAGGTTAGGTTTTTCACGCTAACTACTTGATAATTTCTTATAAAGATTTTATCCTATTTTTAAATTATATATATATATATAAAACAAATTAAATGGGTAGCTTATTAGCAATTTGAATCTAAAGGCAAAATTAATACAGGTCACAAAAGTGACCGAGGGTACTGACCAGCACCGCCCATTTAATTTGTTGTTTGCACTTTTACTGCTTTGAAAATCAGCACAAGTTTTCAACGGTTTTTCTTATAAGACTGACAGCGGTAGTTGAGTTTAACTCTAAGCATTAAGAGTCACTGACAAGGATTAAGCTGCTATGCCTCAAAATCCAAAATTGTTATATACAGTGGGGACTTACCTCCCTTCGTCAGTCATTAAGTACAGTGCTTTGTGGCTTTTGAGTTATTTTAACTCTTGTTTCTGGCAAGAGCTGGTGCTGGTCAGTACCTTCGGTCACTTATGTGTCCTCTATTAATTTTGCCTATATATATATATTACAATTACATCATAAAATTCTCAAAGAGATAACACATTATTAATTCAAAACAATGGGAATAAATAAGCATTACATTTGGCGGAGTAATCAGAATGCTAAAGGGTTAACTGATAATGCATGAGCTATTAATCCAACATGTTATTTTATTAAGAGCAAGGTCAGTATTTAAAAAAATAATCTCTATCATTCATTGCTCAATTTTTTATACCTTAAAACTCTCCAAAATGTTTTTGTTTCAATTTCTTTGTTTCGTTTCTAGTGGCTGGATTATTTAATAACATTGTCAACAGAACAACTTAAACACCTAACAGAAGGAACAATAACGGTAAATATAATAATTATTTCTCCTCCATTTTGTCAGTTGTCATCAAAATATTCTATTGAGGAATGAGTGTTTTCTTGTTGTTTTCTCATCTCTATATCTATAAACAGCAAAATGTCTGTGTATCCGTGTGTCTGTGTGTCCTTTATACAAATCCACAGTTTTTCATGTAAAAGGCTCGCATTTTCTATGGGCTTTCAAAACTGTCTGAGGGTGGTTGTGAAGATCTTATCATTTCCCCAGTCTCCCCGGAAAGCCATTAAAAAAATCGATAAACTGACCCCTTATGCCCATAAGTTATTGGCATATCCATTCAAAATCGCTAAAACATAGAAATTTGTATGCGGTGCATGCGTACAGCTAGATACGCCAATAGACTGCCAGCTGTTTTTTGATTGGACGCCTCTGCCAGTCAAACTCCCAACCCATGCATTCCCGTCGTGACACTGATTGCACAGAACTGAGTTGGGTGGGAAACCAAAACTCAACAAACAAGATTTATATGTATTTTCAAAATCATGCTATTTTGCGGCCAAACTCGAGTTTTTCACTTTCTTCTGCCTTCTTTTTTGTCCGACTAATGGCATGTGCACAGTCCTGCTAATTTTCCATGATTATGCCATTCCAGGTGTGAAAACTAAAGTCCAATGAATATTAATTACTCTCATAAAAAGCTCCAACTAGCTCATAAGCAAGAAAACTGGCCCGGGCTGAAATGTGATAAGAAACTTAGCTCTTGATTTAGTGAGAAATTTTTACTGCGACCCGGCAATGAACAACATGCACTGGCACTAGACCCGGCAACGTATGTTTCTGTCTGGTGGTGTGTTTACGTCCCTGTAACTTAGCGGTTCGGCATAAGAGACTGATAGAATAAGTACTGGACTTACAAAGAATAAGTCCTGGGGTCAATTTGCTCGACTAAAGGCGGTGTTCCAGCATGGCCGCAGTCAAGGGACTGAAGCAAGTAAAAGAGTAAAGAGAGAGACATTGTACTAATGTAAAAAATAATAAACTTGGAAGTCAGGAGAGCTTCTACATAGTGCCATGGTGACACTAGCTTCTAATGTTTTTTTCAAAAACAATACATTGGTTATTGTAAATCAGTGTACACTATTCCTGAAAAATTAAGATTGGATGGTCATGGTAGGAATGCCTTTGATCATAGGTTTGCTCAGTCATAGCTTACCTAATGTTTAACAACAGCAGCAACAAATTTCCAAGTATTAGAGAGTATCTATCCAGATAATTCTTTAATGTTGAGGGCATGAGGCCTAGTGGTTAGGCTGCTGAACTCATGATCACAAGATCACGGTTTCAATTCTTGGATTGGTTGAGATTACATTGTTCTTTTTTTAGCAAAAGACTTCAGTTCACATTGCCGTGTGATCACTTTGACACCTACAGCTGTTCAGGCAACATCAATTTCATGGTGGGAATGAGCTAACATACAGCACAAACATTTGATCACTTTTGTTATTTGGGAAATAGGGTGGATGTAAGTGGTGGATGTGGAGCAGCTGTGATGCCAAGAGTGAGACTTGGCTGGGTAAAGTTCAGGGAATGTGGAGTGTTATTAAATGGGAAAAGGTTCTCCTTGAAGATGAAAGGAAGGGTTTATCAGAGTTGCGTGAGATCTACAATGCTGTATGGGAGTGAGGCATGGTGTCTGAGGGAAAACGAAATGGCAGTTTTGAGAAGGACTGAGAGAGCAATGGCAAGAGCAATGTGTGATGTGAAACTGTTGGATAAAGGGAAGGCTGAGGACTTGATGAGGATGTTGGGGTTGGAGGAATCGATGGAACAACTGGCAAGGGTGAATGGAGTGCGGTGGTTTGGACATGTGTTGAGGAGGGATGTGGATCATGTTCTGAGGAGAGTGCTTGAGTTCAAAGTGAATGAACCATGAAAGTGAGGTTGGCCAAAGAAAATGTGGAGGGTACAGGTGGAGGAGGGGATTGAGGAGGGAGGATGCCCAAAAATAGGTGAGATAGTGTGAGAGCAGTTGCTATAAAAGTGAGGTAGATCTGGCCACCCCCATTAACAGGGACAAACCCAGATTTAAAATATTGGAATTCATCATCATCATTTGTGCAGTTTATTCAGCAACAAATTGCAGAACCATCTTTCTTGAACTTTGAAGACTACCATCATGTATGTAATGTATACCGTAAATCCTCGAGTATAGTCCACCCTTGAGTATAATACGCAGGGTATTTTTAGGGGGCTGTACCTCTGAAAAACCTAAACCTTGTGTATAGTACGCACCCCTTCTCTAACTTGAGTCAAGGAGGTCTATATAACGCCCCTGGTTTGTAAAAATGTATACGGTAACGTCCTTTATTATTATTGTATATATAACATAATGCAAACGTGTAGCTTTTTTGTGCATTTTGTTTGCAGAAAATAAAGAAATAACAGTAATAACGTTTAATAAATGTTGCTTATTGCAAGTTATGGGTGATTCTTTTATGACTTCATTGCTTTCAGGCTTAGCTTAAGGTATTTTTGCGCCCGACATCACAAAATGCGTCTGAATAAACATTGCTGGACAGCAAATAGAGACTCGGACATTGCTTAGAAAATATTTTTCATTTTTAACCTCATATATAGTACGCACTACGGATTTTGACCTTTAAATTTTGGGGAAAAAATGTGGATTATACTCAAGGATTTACAGCATATGTACACATCTGTGTATGTTTGTATGTGACTACAAGAAACAACCATTGTCAAATCCTTAATAGAAATACACGACTATTACAAATACTCATTTCTTCTATGTTGGAAAATCTGAAGACCTTTTTTGGCTTAATAAAGAATGAATTTGTTTTTATTTGTGTTACAGAGTAACTGTCCAGACAGCCTGAAAGAATACATTGAGACATGCATAGAGTTGTCTACACACCGGAAACAGTTGGACAACTTTGATCCTCCACCACTTAATTCATTTTTCACTGATGGCCTGAGTATGAAGAAAAAACATGAAATAACTGCCATGTCAAGTCTTGTTCATAATCTAGCCTCTTGTGCAAACATCCATACTTTGGTTGATGTTGGTTCTGGTCTGGTGAGTATTGCTTTTTGCCTTGAAACAAGTTTAAACTAATTTTAATTATTTTATGCACAGCACAACACAGCATTTACTGGATAATGTGAAATATTTTATGCAATCTTTATCTTTCGTTTTTTTGTTTTTTTCTTTTACTTTTTACTTGTCTCATTCGTTGGACCGTAGCCATGCTGGGCCACTGCCTTGAAGAATTTGGTAGAACAAATTGACCCTAGTGCTAATCTTTTTTTCAGTCTGGTATTTACTCTTTCAATCTCTTATGCCAAACTGCTAAGTATGGGAACATAACAAACCAACACTAATTGCCAAGGAACAGAAGAAACAAACACACACACATTCAACTGTGTATAGACACACACACACACACACATCCGAGTTTGTATGATTGTGTATTGAAGAATATGTTAATCAATCAAATTCCAATCTAGTCTGATTTTTACGTTTTATTATTTACAATTTTCACAATATTATAATAATAGAATTTTATATATTTATTGTTATAAAACTAGTACCTTCATGTGCTACGCAATCATCAGGTTTATGTAGCAGCAGCAGTAGTAGTAGTAGTAGTAGTAGTAGTAGTGACAGTCGTCATCATCATCACCTTCATCATCCTTTAATGTCTGCTTTCCATGCTGGCATGGGTTGGATGGTTTGATTGGCAAGCTGGAGAGCTGTACCAGGTTCCAGTCTGATTTGGCTTGGTTTCCACGGCTGGATGCCCTTCCAAATGCCAACCACTTTACAGAGTGTGCTGAGTGCTTTTAATGTGGCACCGCACAAGCGCTGTTACATGGCATCAGCACAGGCCACTTGCAAACCACGCCTCCTCACTTTATTAAATAGTCTAAAGTGGTTCTGAGAAAATAAGCACAGGTATGGCTGTGTAGTTTAAGAAGTTGAACAAGCATATGATCAAAGAAGCATTCCAACTGTGGCCATCCATAAATTTATATATCTAGAACTACATTGTCACATTCATCCTTCCCTTTTTGAGATTGTAGGATATGATTTGAATGAGATTTGGCTACTATGTTTAACAGTTTGTGCAATTTCATTAAGGATCCCTCATTAGTTTACTAAGTAACTTTGTTGTTGTTATTGTGGAGCAGAGGCAGCAAGAAGACAAGGATTTATTTCTAATCTTTCATTTAATCTCTTAATCCACAGGGTTACATAGATCATGCATTATCTTCTACGCATGGCTATGATATTTTGGGCATTGAATGCCATGAAATTTTTGCTCACAAATCTGAAATGCGTGCTGCTCAGTTTGGTAAGAATTATTCCATAACTTCAAATAACCAATTTACCATTTTACTGCTGTGCTTTGTAATGCTTCAGATCTATTTTTGCTTTTCACTTTCTTCCCTCACAGAAATTGAACAGCTTCCAACTTGTAAATTTTCCACTTGCATCCTTCAATTGAAGCAGTCAAAAGAATGCCTGCAACAGTTTGAAGAAGCCCTCAGTAACCATCAACAACAACATAAAAGACCTCCTACAACAGCACCATCCTCCGCAGAAGAACCTGTAATGTTGATGGGGTTACATTGTTGTGGAGATTTGACACCAACAGTCATGAACATCTTCCTGCAGCTAAACCAAGCTCGTATATTGTCATGTATCAGTTGTTGCTACCACAAAATGGATTATAACAGTGAGTTCTTATCATGTCTGCTGTGAAGTTCTTCAGTAAACATCTATCTCCATTTTTGATTCGATTTTAGGCTTTTTCTCAAAAATTCCATTGTTAGAATATATCTGATTCACACATGAATGGACAGCTCTGTCAAACAGGTCATCGTTTTATCTTTTGTTATCTTTTACCTTTTCCGGTCATTAGACTGGGGCACCACCTTGAAGCAATTTAGTCAAACAAATCAACCCCATTGCCTTTTATTTTTTAAAGCTTGGTACTTAGTCTATCGGTCTCTTTTGTTGAACCACACAAAGTTATGGAGGACATAAACACACCAACACCAGTTGTCAAGGTGGTGGAAGACAAACACAGACACAAAGACATACACACACAGATATCATCATCATCATCATTTAACGTCTGCTTTCCATGCTGGCATGGGTTGGATGGTTTGACTGAGGACTGGCAAGCCAGCAGCTGCACCAGGCTCCAATCTGACCTGGCAAGGTTTGTACAGCTGGATGCCCTTCCTAACACCAACCACTCCAAGAGTGTAGTGGGTGCTTTTTACGTGCCACCAGTACGAGGGCCAGTCAGGGGGAGCTGGCATCGACCACACTTGAATTGTGCTTTTTACATACCACCAGCACAGGAGCCAGTCAGGCGGCACTGGCAATGACCACACTCAAATGGTGTTTTTTACATGCCATCAACACAGGTACCAGTCAGGGGGCACTGGCATCAGCCACGTTCGGATGGTGCTTTTTACATGCCACCAGCACAGGAGCCAGTCAGGCGGCACTGGCAATGACTCCGCTCGAATGTTGCTTTTTACATGCCACCGGCACAGGAACCGGTCAAGGAGGCACTGGGAATAGCCACGTTCAAATGGTGCTTTTTTACGTGCCTCCAGCATGGGAGCTAGTCAGGCAGTACTGGCATTGGCCACGACAATGATTTCACTTGACTCAACAGGTCTACTCAACCACAGTTTATTGCCCAATGATTGAAAAGTATTCTTAAATGGGCTGGTTATGCTACCCTGGCATAGGCCACGGTTATGGTCTCACTTGACTCGCCAGGTCTTCTCTAGCACAACATATCTCCAAAGGTCTCTGTCGCTCCATGAGGTGGTGGTGGCGACGACGATGGTGACTACAGCGACGACGATTTCGTTGGGAAGGAGGTTGTCCTATCATGTCTTTCACTAGTTTAGATCTACTTGGACTTTTTAAGTTAAAGTCCTTGAGATACCATGCAGTATTACTGATAATGATAATTTCTATAATAAGTATAAGGCTACTAATATTGACTGGAAGTGTGCAGTCAACTTAATCGTCCACACTATATGATTAACACTTACTTTATTGACCGTCAAAGGAATGAAAATGCACAGTTTTACTTCGAGATTTGAAGCCAGAATGTAAGGGGGATAACTACATACATCCCCCCCATCTCGGGCTTTTCGTCCAGTTCTCTACCGTTACTGCTATCCACTGTATTAATTAATAAATTATTTCTGCTTTTGGTATCAGGACATATTATAGAAAAAGAAAAGTTCAATTTAACTAGCATCAGTACTTTACTGTCACTGAGTGCGAATTTATCGACCCCCTTTTGTGATCGATAAATTCACACTCAACTCAAACCCTACAATCTTTTAAAAGAAGGATGCCATTGAACAAGAAAAAGATCGTTGATCACAGCTGTGACCAGCAATCTTCTGTAATCATTATTTTCCTGAGGAGGGGCATCATTGTTGTTTTAAAGAAGTTGTTCCTCTTTAACCATTTTTGTTGTTTTATATTGACTTTTCTTTTTATTTTATTTTTTCCTGTTTCGGCAGTTTAAACCATTTCCACAGTAACTATTACATAACTATGAAGTGTTACTACTTATTTCTTTATTGCCCACTAGGGGCTAAACATAGAGGGGACAAACAAGGACAATCAAAGGGATTAAGTCGATTACATCGACTCCAGTGCGTAATTGCTACTTAATTTATCGACCCCAAAAGGATCAAAGGTTAAGTTGACCTCGGCAGGATTTGAACTGTGAACGTAACAGCAGACGAAATACTTATTTCTTTATTACCCACAAGGGGCTAAACACAGAAGGGACAAACAAGGACAGACATAGGTATTAAGTCGATTACATCGACCCCAGTGCGTAACTGGTACTTAATTTATCGACCCCGAAAGGATGAAAGGCAAAGTCGACCTCGGCGGAATTTGAACACACAACGTAATGCAGACGAAATACCGCTAAGCATTTCGCCCGGCGTGCTAACGTTTCTGCCAGCTCGCTGCCTTAAAAGAAATACTGCTAAGCATTTCGCCTGGCGTGCTAACGTTTCTACCAGCTCGTCGCCTTATGAAGCTAAGGCTAAAGAATGAAGTGAGGCAGGCAGAGATACGCAGAATTTATGGGTATTCTGCAGATATAGGTTGAATGTTGGGGGAGGGTACGAAGGCAATCAAATGGTAAGTCCTAGCTATTAAGAAATTGTAGTGTTATGCGCAATTGACTTATCAATTGGAAAGATGTAGGATGTTGTTTTATATACGAATATGTTATACAGGATGTGGAGACTACTTTTAATATAAGGACATGTTTCCTGGAAAGGAAACACCTGGTGGTAATAGTAGTGCACTACTTATCATTAAGGAGCTCAAAGAAAGATGGGGTTATATACTAGACTTTGCCTAGTACCGAGTTAGAGGAGATATACGAATATGTTATACAGGATGTGGAGACTACTTTTAATATAAGGACATGTTTTCCTGGAAAGGAAACACCTGGTGGTAATAGTAGTGCACTACTTATCATTAAGGAGCTCAAAGAAAGATGGGGTTATATACTAGACTTTGCCTTGTACCGAGTTAGAGGAGATATCAGATCAGATATCTAAGAAAGCCAGCAGTAGGAAGTAGTCTAATGATTAACAATATGGAATTTATATAGGTGGTGTTGATATTATTTTATTATATTATAGTGTAATTGCCATTGTGTTAATCAGGTAATGCACCTCTGGACAATAGTCGTGGGTAAGAGGTTTGGATAGTGTATTTCATCTATCATTTAACATGCACAGCACAAATAACTGTATCTAGGTATAAGGAGTTGAAAATGGAGCATTTTCCTATTGCTTGAGTGGCTGTGTAGTAAGTAGCTTGCTAACCAACCACATGGTTCCGGGTTCAGTCCCACTGCGCGGCATCTTGGGCAAGTGTCTTCTGCTATAGCCCCGGGCTGACCGATGCCTTGTGAGTGGATTTGGTAGACGAAAACTGAAAGAAGCCTGTCGTATATATGTATATATATATATATATATATATATGTATGTGTGTGTGTTTGTGTGTCTGTGTTTGTCCCCCTAGCATTGCTTGACAACCGATGCTGGTGTGTTTATGTCCCTGTTACTTAGCGGTTCGGCAAAAGAGACCGATAGAATAAGTACTGGGCTTACAAAGAATAAGTCCCGGGGTCGAGTTGCTCGATTAAAGGCGGTGCTCCAGCATGGCCGCAGTCAAATGACTGAAACAAGTAAAAGAGTAAAGAGTATTTACTTTCGTTTTATTCATTCGTGTTGAATGTCTGTTAGTAAACCATTCCACTTTATTTCTTTTGTTTCTAGTCAATGAGCATCAATTCACTAACTTCCCCATGAGTGCCAAGGCCAAGAAATCTTTTAGCATCCAACAAGGGATCAATGGGTCCTCTCATCTGAATGTCTACGCCCTGAGATTGGCAGCTCAGCAGACAAAGTAAGAAAAGTTCACATGAACATTTTTTTTTTAACCCTTGATACTTGTGTGTATATATGTGTATGTGTGCATATGTAGTGGAGAGGATTTCAGTATATCCACAAATATACATTTATTCATTCCTTCCATTTAATGTCCATTTTTCCATGGTAACATCATTAAAATGATGATGATGATGATGACGATGATGATCATCATCCTCCATTTTCATTTTATAAAACCCTTTAAAGTAATCAAATATTTTATATTGTCAGAAGTCAGTGGATGAACCAAACAGAAGCTCAGTATGACTACTGTAAAAAGAATGTGACATTGCGAGGGTTGCTTGAAATCTTGTTTCTAAAAGGTTAGTTGTAAACATCCAGCATTATCTTAGAAAATGCTTCACCTTTTTTTATTATGTTTTCTGCCTTAACAAACAAATCATTATCTTTATAACAAAGCTGGTTTTCTTGAATCTGTGTATGAGTATCTGTGTGTGTGTGTGTATGTGTAATATATATATATTTACTTATTTCAGTCATTTGACTGCGGCCATGCTGAAGCACCGCCTTTTACTCAAGCAAATCGACCCTAGGATTTATTCTTTGGAAGCCTAGTACTTATTCTTTCGGTCAATTTTGCCGAACTGCTAAGTTACGGGGACGTAAAGACCTCACCATCGGTTGTCAACAGGCAAAGTTGTTGATAAGAATTACCAACAAAAACAAAGCTGATAAATACACACAAGTGTTGCAAATTAAGTTTAATTACCAATAACCATCAGCTTAGATGACACTTTATTCAACTGACAGAGGAAGGTGACTGATCAAACTGATTATGTAAACAGAATTTTTTTCCCACCTATTCTTGTTGGAATCTTTGATATGGAGTATCAAAAGTTTAACCCCTTCCACACTTATAAAATGTCAAGCAAACTTTAAAATTTGTCATTACCGTTATTGTCAGTATGAGCAGAACTTACGAATCATTTACTACGAAGGAGAAATTAAATATGTTGAATATGCATTTGAATGTGGCAATAGAGCCAATGTTTGAAATTGGTGTAAACAGTACAACAAACTTAAAACTGTGCCTAAATAATAAACAGACAAAAATAAAAACATACTATCAACATTATATCATTACATTTTTTTTCAGTCAGGAATATTCATATCATTATGTATGTTAATGGTGCCCCATTGTGATAGGTAGAAACTCGAAACAATGTAAAATATGGCCTGGACTGTGTTTACTAGCATGAACATCAGACTTCAAAAAATAGTTAACCATTTAATGGTTTTTAGTAAATTTATACAGAAAAGTAAGCATTATACCGTCAACTTCATATTTAAGCCATTATTTTTTTCTGTAAAAACCTTTTCTGACATTAAATGAGTCAAATGTTTACATTTTGTACATTTTTTTACAACCAAAAGAAATTCTGAAAACTATCTACTCATGTAATTTATACACCCTCTAAAGTTTATTTTTATTTTTGCAAAAAAATGTGCATAAATTACATGGGTTTTTATGGTAGATAAAATTATCTCATTCCATTTCTAGGAAGGGCCTCCCCACCACTCAATCTCCTAAATTCATTTCCTACTTTTGTTTATGCTTAATCGGTAATGCTTTTCTATGTATTTATATATAACTAGCTTAAAAATTGCCCTATTAGGCGACATTTTTTTTCTTCATGATCTCTGACAATTATATCTGGCCTATTGGCCTTAATTTCTCTATCTGCATGTATTGGCATTATTACTATTATTATTATTATTATTTAAGATTCTTTGTATAATATTTTCCAGAGGGCATTGCTCAGTCAAAACAAGTGTGTCGTGTGAAAAAGAAGATCAATTATTCGACAGCTGAGGCTTACATTGATGCTGTACTTTCAAATATTCAAGATATTGCAGGTAATTTCTCCATTCTTTCTTTTATTTCTCCATTCTTTCTTTTATTTCTCCATTCTTTCTTTTATTCTTTAACTTTTTTCAGTCATTTGACTGTGGCCATGCTGGAGCACTGCGTTAAAGGGTTTTTAGTCAAAGAAATCGAGCCTAGTACTTATCCTATCAGTCTATTTTGCCAAACTGCTAACTTACAGGGACGTAATCACACCAACACCGGTTGTCAAGCAATGGTGGAGATGAGCAAACACAGACACACACACACTTAAATATAGGCGCAGGAGTGATTGTGTGGAAAGAAGCTTGCTTCCCAACCACATGGTTCCGGGTTCAATCCCACTGCATGGTACCTTAGGCAACTGTCTTATACTATAGCCTCAGGCCAACCAATGCTTTGTAAGTGGATTTGGTAACTGAAAGAAGCACGACGTTTGTGTGTCTGTGTGCCTGTGTTTAAGCCCTCATCATCACTTGACAACCGATATTTGTGTGTTTACTCCCCCATAACTTAGCAGTTCAGCAAAATAGACCAATAGAATAAATACTAGGCTCACAGAGAATAAGTCCTGGGGTCGATTTCTTTGACTAAAGGCTGTGCTCCAGCATGGCCACCGTCAAATGACTGAAACAAGTAAAAGAGTAAATCAAATCAACTCTAAGGTGATGAACTTGCAGAATTTTTAGCACACCGGGCAAATTGCTTAGTGGCATTTCATCTGTCTCTACCTTCTGGGTTCAAATTCCACTAAAGTCGACTCTGCCTTTCATACTTTCGAGGTCGATAAATTAAGTACCCATTGAGCATTAGTGTCGATTTAACTGACCTTTTCCTCTGACCTTGTGCCAAAATTTGAAAGCAATAATTAAATCAACTCTGCAATTTGATTTAGGTTTTTAGATGAAGTGATTTAATTCCTCTTACGCTGCCAAATTTCTTGGAAGATACATAAACATCACAGCACACCATTTCTCATTTCATGAGTCTGTCAGATCTATCACCAGCCAGTGTGCTGTAGCCATCAAAGTTCTCTTAACATCTTGCATTTTAAAGACTTACAGCAACTATTCTACAATAACTGAAACCCATTTTATGCTAAGTTAACTTGTGCTTTGCTCAAGACATAATACACTGCCCAGACAGGGAGCTGAACTTGCAACCTTATCATCATGAGTCCAACAGCCTAACCACTCAGCCAAACATCATCACATAGACCAACCTATACATTTGTTAAAAGACATGAGTATTTTGTGTATTCACTCACTTTCTGTAGCATGATTCACCCTTTAGCATTCAATTACAGATAAGTTCACCACCATCAGTTCAATGCATGGGAGTTTGCTGCTATCAATTCACCATGAACATTAGAGTTAAAAAATAAGGCTTTTTTATTCTTTTACTGTGAACTTATCTCTGTGTAAACTATTTTTTGTGAACTTTCTTCACAGTGAATGTTCTTCGCAGTGAATGCTCCTTACGGTGAACTTTCCCCTGCAGTGAATTGATAATGGTGAACTTTCCCAGCAGTGAACTGATGACAGTGAATTTACTGGACATGATAGCATTCAGATTTCTTTGTCAAATTATTTCTTATTTGTTCTCATGGTTTTGAATTAGTCATATATTACATTGTAGCTTCAAGATTTCAACAGTGTGTTTGTATATTTTTAGAACAACATTGTATGATAGGTGTGAAAGATAGGATCAGGTCAGTTTGAACATAAAACAGGTAGAATATTTGGGCTGGATGTGACTGAATTACAAGCTGAAGGCTCAATATTCTGATGTAATTTCTCTTCTATTTTTATGAAATGTCAGAAGATCGTGCACATTACCTTAGCAAGGAGTTTCTCCAGCTATTCGCAGACAACCAGACTAATTTCCAGTTTATAGAACCAATAACAGTAAGTTCTCTCTCTACTTTCTTTCAGAATTACTAAAATAAATTAAGTATCATCATCATCATCATCATCATCGTTTAATGTTCACTTTCCATGCTAGCATGGGTTGGACGATTTGACTGAGGACTGGCGAACCAAATGGTTGCGCCAGGCTCCAATCTGATCTGGCAGAGTTTCGACAGCTGGATGCCCTTCTTAACGCCAACCACTCCGTGTAGTGGGTAATTTTACATGCCACCAGCATGAGGGCCAGTCAGGCGGTACTGGCAATGGCCATGCTCAAATGGTGTTTTTTACGTGCCACCTGCACAGGGACCAGTCCAGCAGCACTGGCAACGACCTCACTCAAATGTTTTTCATGTGCCACCAGAACAAGTGCCAGTAAGGTGACACAGGTAATGATCACGCTTGAATGATGCTTTTTATGTGCCACCAGCACGGAAGCCAGTCAGCTGCTCTGGCAACGATCACGCTTGGATGGTGCTCTTAGCGCTCCACTAGCACAGATGCCACTCATCAAATTTGATTTCAATTTCATCGATTTGTTATTTTATTTTTATTGTTATGTTCAGAGTGCTTTGAACACCATCATCATCATTTAATGTCCGTCTTCCATGCTGGCATTGGTTAGACAGTTTGATAGGAGCTGGCCAGCCAGAGAGCTAACCATGCTCAATTGTCTGTTTTGGCATGATTGCTACAGCTGGATGCCCTTCCTAATGTCATCCACTCTACAGAGTAAATAATAATAATAATAATAATTGTGTACAGTGCTCAGGTGCACTACAACTCATCTAAAGTGTATATATAATCAGGTGAAGTTTCGGCGGATTTCGGAAAGCATGAGGGCCTTAAAAGATGCAGTGTCATGGCAGTCAACAACTGACGCAGGCAGTTTATTCCATGCTTCAGCAACTCTGAGCGTGAAAAAATGTTTCCGAAAGTCATGGGAGCTGTATTGTTTTCTGACTTTGTAGGCATGTCCACGTGTGTTAGACACATGGAGATCAAAAAGGTGTTCAGTGTTGTTGTTGGTGAGGTGGTTGATAACTTTGTGGGTGTTTACCAAGTCCGTCGCCAAACGCCGGAGCTTCAGTGAATCCATGCCCAGGGAAACAAGGCGCTCAGAATATGGTAGGTGTCTGATGGAGGGTATGCGTTTGGTTGCACGTCTCTGGACAGATTCCAGGAGGTCAATGTTCTGTGCAAGATAGGGGTTCCAAACTGATGATGCGAACTGGATACTTTTTACATGATACTAGTGCAGGTGCTTTATACACAGCACCAGCACAGGTACCTTATATGTGACACTGGTACGGGTGCTTTATATATGGTACCAGCGCAAGTGATATATAAGTGGCATTTGCACAGGCGCTTTATGCATGGAACCGGCACAGGTGCTTTATCGTAAGAGAATATTTTTGGTTTTCTTACTTTAAGATAAGGCAGAAAGTTTTTCCAGTCTCCTTTCAATAAATGATAGGAACAGTTGATTAAAGGTTTTTTTGTTGCATCTGAAATATGTCAAACTTCTATAATGATGGTTCTTTCTCATTTTTTTTCTATGCCCTGCCATTAATCTGCCTTGTTTTACCTCTTTTTCTTCCAGTGTTTGCAGGTTTTGTTACAACCCGTTCTGGAAACCTTGATTCACTATGACCGTCTGGCCTTTCTCCAAGAAAATGGATGTCGAGCGTATTTGATACCATTGTTTAATGAACAGATTTCTCCACGAAATATCATAATTGTTGCAGAGAAGAAATGAAAATACATATTTCAGTTTTTTTATAGATCACTGTCACATACCATTTTGGTCTTGTCTTATAGAACTAACAAGTCAGTTTGAAAATTGCCGACTGACCAAATTGATTGGATGTGAGGCTGTCTTCAGAAGCATCCATTGTTTGTATCCTATCTTTGGTACCATGATGTGTCCTTCAGTGTCCTTTAGTCCATCAAAACCTGTTGCCTAAGAAGACTGATGTACGCATACAACTAGAGATAATATCTCTCTTCCTCACCTCCCGTCTTTACCAGTCATCAACTCCAAGACCCTAACTGATCCACTATGGCAACAGACATTGGCCATCTCATCTCACCATGTAATGTTTTGATTGACAGATGACTGCCAACACATATTTCCTCTCAAGGTACAGATGAACTTTGACTTCTCCGTGAGAGGGTTTTCCATCGTTTGACAGGTTTTAATCTTAATTCTACTGGTTGTCCACACATTCTGCCCGCTAAAGTGGACATAAGGGTGTGTGTATTCTTAAGGTCTCCTCCACTGGATACATTGAAACTTTGACGTCTGGCAGCTGACTTGGCAGACACCCATAAAATTATTAACCATCTTACTAACAATAACTCTGAGCACCTTTTCAAACTCCACCTGTCTAACACCCGTGGGCAAGTTTACAAAGTCAGAAAACAGCACAGCTCCCATGACTTTCGGAAACATTGTGTCATGCTAAGAGTTGCTGAAGTATGGAACAGACTGCTGGCATCAGTTGTTAGTTGTCGGAGCACTGCATCCTTCAAAACTTCCATGATTCCTGAGATTTGCCAACACTACACCTGATTTTCTCCCCTCCATACACACGCAAGCATGTATCTGACTCATACACTGATCACTTCCCAGACATTTGTACATTACTGCATATGCTTTATATATTTGTACATTACTGCATATGCTTTATACAGTATAAGTGTTATATGTTTCAATAACTTACAGTACTGATTCTCATTTCCCATCCATCCATCCATTTCTTCTGCCTACCATTCCTGGGATGGTTGTGAAGTTAGAGTCCTCAGACATCTCCTCCATGGGACCCTGTCCTCAGACACCTCCTCCATAGGGTCCATTTCTTAGATACCTCCTCCATAGGGTCCAGTCCTCAGACACCTCCTCCATAGGGTCCAGTCCTCAGACACCTCCTCCATAGGGTCCAGTCCTCAGACACCTCCTCCATAGGTTCCAGTCCTCAGACACCTCCTCCATAGGGTCCAGTCCTCAGATACCTCCTCCATAGTGTCCAGTCAGAAGCAACCATCATTGGACTTTCCATTTGGATTCCCAGTAGTGACCAACCGAGATTATCAATATCATCCAACCATCTCCGTTTTGGTCTATCCCCATGCAAGTGAATTTAATAAATTATGTTTAAAACAGATCATCATAATTATTTTGTTGTGTCTTGGGAGGGTTGTTGCACCAATAATAAATGACACATGCACTGGTTCAGTATCACTTCTTATTTGTTAATCAGTTGGTTGAATATCTAACCAACTAACTAATCAACCATTTTATTTAATGTGCTGGTTAAACAATCAATTGGTTGTTTGTCAGTCAAAGTTCTTTCATCGCAACTCACGACCTTTTCAGTGACTTCCCTCTCTCTCTCCAAGGTTTACTTTAGTCTGTCCAAGAACTGGTCTTATGCCTGTGTGAATGTATGAAATATCTTAATTATAGTTTTAATGTCAACTTTCCCATACTTATTCTATCGGCTTCTTTTGCCAAATCGCTAAGTTACAAGGACATAAACACATGACCACCAGTTGTCAAGCAGTGGTGTGGAACAAACACAGACACAACCCCCTGCCACACACACATACACAGCATCTGAAAGTTTTTAGTCGAAAAAATCGATCCCAGGACTTTTTTTTTTAAGCCTAATTTTCATTCTGTCAGTCTCGTTAACCAAACCGCTAAGTTATGGGGGCAAAACACACCAACACGGGTTTCAAGTAGTGGTGGGATATAAACACAAGGGCATACACATATAGATAAATATATATATATATATATATAGAATTAAGAGACAGAACCTCCATAAAGTAATTCAATTAATAATGAAAGATATTATCTATAATAAATTATAAATTTAAATATATTATTAATATTGTACTAAAAATTACTATACTAAATAATACACATTAAAACGACAACATGCGTTTCGTAATGATATATTTAAATCAACAATATCAAAATCGATAATCTCAAAGATTAATATTTCTTCGATCCAACGATCTTAATTCTACATATGTATAATATATCGTGAAATTTGATTTAGTATTACTAAATTGAGTTTGTTTTCCCCTGTTGCCTTGGAATTTTATATTCCCTACTACAATTAATAATAATAATAATATATATCTATATATATATATATTTTAAATATAGGATAAAATCTTTGTAATAATTTATCAAGTAGTTAGCATGAAAAACCTCATAAGGGAAAAATTTATTAATTATTCCCTATAAGTATATTTATTTATATTAAGGGCATTACTATACATAAATGCCTCATGCTAGGAGGGACTCTTAAAGTCAAAACTACTATAATAACCACTTTGTATAGTAATGCCCTCAATATAAATAATATATATATATATATATGATGGGTTTCTTTCAATCTCTCTCTACTAAATCGACTTGCAAGGCTTTGGTCAGCCCTAGGCTTTAGTAGAAGACACTTCCCCAAAGTGCATGCAGTGGGACTGAACCCGGAACCATGTGGTTGGGTGTCTGTCTATTTACATATATTGACATACTGGAGTATATGGCTATCTGCTCTGTTTGTATATTATCTGTCAATATCTCTTTTGGTTCTTCCTTCTTTTTATCAACACACACAAGTTGTTATCAGTATTGTGTATACTAACTTTTTCACACCCTCTTTTCCTCTTCCCTCTTTGAAGTTGTTCAATCTGACTAAAACTTTGATCTTGAAAAGTCTTTTTAGTGACCCTCATAATCTGTGCCATGCGTGAATGATTGTCTAGTAACATTTGTTGAAGCCTAATATAGTTTATAAAAGTGGACTAAAGTTTTTTGCTGTGACAACGGGGAGACATTAAATGTTGTAGGAATGACCCTGTTCTTTGAGTAAGACGAAGGATTTTTTTTTACTTGAAAATGCTATGTAAAATTAGATCCTAAAACCATCTCAATTACACAGTCATTCTTGTACCTAATACGTGTGTGTTTACGTTTGTTGTTAAATCAAGTATTGTGTCCCACTAGGTATCAAGGTTAGCAGTTCATCAAGCAGAGATCTATAAAATAAATGCCAGATTGAAATACATACTGAGGTCAGTATGGTCATTACATTTTTGAAGGTGATACTCCATCATGGCGACAGTCGTAAAACTAAATCCAGTAAAATAATACTTAATGACTCAATGGCTTCATATTTAAGGTAATAGATTACTAACCACATGATAATGAGTTCAAAACTTCGTATTGAACTTCCACTCTATACAATGGCTATATGTACATCTCAGTGTACTTGACTTACAAAAATTAACAAGTTGAATCGTTAGCAGTAAGAAGGATGTCAAGATTTCTTAAAATATTATTGTGCAAAATATTCTGAGAAAAAGTAATTTTTTCACCACAACAAAATGCAGATACATCCACAGAGGTGTGTCTGTAGTAACTTGAGCTACTGCAAATAGCAGCCAAATCTCTATTAAAACACATACTTTCATCAGAAGAACACAGATTTACAGTATTTCAGGAAGAAAAAAAAAACTATGCAATGAGTCTGCTACATCAGAGGCAACTCTGGCCTAAACAAAACACAGACAAACATACTTCACATTGGAAGATTATCTTCTAAATAATACTAATAAAGTTGACTGTATATCTCCGAAGTTACATTCCCTAGTAAAATTCCATATATTTTAAACATTTTCTCATTATGCTCAATCTAAGACATAAGAATTGTTCAGGCAGAGTTGCCTCCCTTAGCTAAAGACCTCAAAATTGTGCGACCTGACTTCATTTATGAGGTTATTTTTTTAGTAAAAAAGAGTTGTGCCAAAAACATACTTTATTTGGCAACCGAAAGATTGCTGAATCTTTTGATACCTTATACATCAAAATCAGCAACTCAGTTTTCAAATCCATAAGGAACATACCTGCACACACAAAAACTCTGTTTTATATATTAAGATTATAGATATAGATATATGAGCGAAAATCGAACCAGTGAGTGTGTTAGATAATAAGGCATTAAGACAATATGACTCTCCCCAGACACAACATAAGTAGTTATTCTGTTTTGCTAATAAGTTGCATGGACATAAACAAAAACACAAGTTGTCAAGTAGTAGTGGAGGACAAACATAAAGATACACACAGACAGAGATATATACATGCATACATACATATTGTCAGTAGTTCATATATTCAAAAAAGAAGCTCACACTAAAAGATTAGAGCATCATCATCGTCGTCGTTTAACATCCACTTTCCATGCTGGCATGGGTTGGACAGTTTGACTGAGGACTGGTGAGCCAGAAGGCTGCACCAGGCTCCAGTCTGATCTGCCAAAGTTTCTACAGTTGGATGCCCTTCCTAATGCCAATCACTCCGAGAGTGTTGTGGGTGCTTTTATGAGCCACTGGCACAAGGGCCAGTCAGGCGGTTCTGACAACGACCATGCTCAAAAGGGATTTTTTATGTGCTACTTGCACGGGAGCCAGTCCGACAGCACTGGCAATGACCTCACTCAAATGTTGTTTTTCACGTGACACCACCTCATTTGCCAGTAAGGCAACGCTGGCAATGATCATGCTCAAATGATGCTTTTTACATGCCACCGGCATGGGAGCTAGTCCATGGCCCTGGCAACGATCTGACAGTGCAGGTGCCACTTAAAAGCACCCAGTACACACTGTAAAGTGGTTGGTGTTCGAAAGGGCATCCAGCTGTAAAAACCTTGCCAAAACTGACCTTGCCTGTGTTTGTGCCACGTAAAAAGCACTACTCACCTCACCTATGCTTGTGCTACGTAAAAAGCACTAAATTCACTCTGCTGAGTGGCTGGTGTTAGGAATAGCATTAAGCTACAAAAACCCTGCCAAAACACAGAATCTAGTACAGGCTTCAGCCTGGCTGACTCTTGTGACACCATCCTGCCTATGCTAGCATGGAACACGGACATTGAACAACAACGACGACAATTATTATTATTATTATTATTGTTATTATTATTATTATTATTATTTCAAAATATATTCAAACAGTAGATAATTCAAGAGAAAACAACTCAGATTACTGACTGAAAGAGTTTGAAATATGAAAATCAAAATAGAAAAAATTGAGAGCCTTTCGGTTATAATACTGGCTTCAAATTTTGGCTCATAGTCACCAATTTCCAGGCAGTAAGTCGATAACGTCAAGTGCTTAACTGGTACTTATGTTATCAACCTTGTAACGATGAAAGCAATGTCAACCTCAACAGAATTTGAACTAACAATGTAAAGACAAATGAAATGGTACTAAGCATTTTGCCCAACATGTTAAGGACTCTTGCGTCCTTCCTCTCAGTTATAGTAATGGCTTCAAATCTTGGCACAAAGCCAGAAATTTCTGGGGAGGGAATACTTTATTATATCAATACCAGTGCTTAACTGGTGCTTATTTTATCGACGATGAAAGGTAAAGTTGACCTCAGCAGAATTTGAACTCGGAATGTAAAGACAGAGGAAATAGCACTAAACATTTTGCCTGGCATGCTAATGATTCTTGCCTCCTTTTTTTCACTTATGATATTGATGAATAGGAGCAGGAGTGGCTGTGTGGTAAGTAGCTTACTTATGAACCACATGGCTCTGGGTTCAGTCCCACTGCATGGCACCTTGGAGAAGTGTCTTCTGCTATAGCCTCGGGCCGACCAAAGCCTTGTGAGTGGATTTGGTAGACAGAAACTGAAAGAAGACCATCGTATATATGTCTATATATATATGTGTGTGTCTGTGTTTGTCCCTCCACCATCTCTTGACAACCGATGTTGGTGTGTTCACGTCCCCGTAACTTAGCGGTTCGACAAAATAGACTGATAGAATAAGTACTAGGCTTACAAAGACTAAGTCGTGGGGTATTCCCTACCCAGAAATTCCTGGCTTTGTGCCAAAATTTAAAGCCATTACTATAAAAGAATAAGGCGGTGCTCCAGCATGGCCGCAGTCAAATTACTGAAACAAGTAAAAAGAAAAAAAAAAGAAATACTCTATATTTATGTATTGAATCAGGTAATTTATTGCTTCTTGGTGAATCAAGAAAAAATTCTACACACACATGCTTGATAGACAAACAGACAGACACACAAGTAGACAGTTACATAGATAAATAAATAGATACATACATACATGTATGCATGCATACATACATACATACATACATACATACATGTATGCATGCATTCATACATACATACATACATGTATGCATGCATTCATACATACATATATACATACATACATACGTAAATACATACATACATAGAGTTAGGTATGTAGGTAGATATATTCATATGTGTGTATATATGTGAATGTATGTGTGTGTGTGTGTATTAACTTAGAAATTTCACTGGTGATCAGCTTAACAGTCTGGCAAAACTTTGAAGTCACTATCAACCTTTTCTTCATAAGAATCAATTTTATAATCTACACATACATACTGGGTGCTTTGTTTTCACCAGTTAATTTTTGAACATCATTATGTATAATTAGCGCAGATTTAATTATAGCTATGAAAGTGATGGAGCACTGTAGTTAATTTACACTATACATTATAGACAATCCAGAACACTTAGGGTAGTTTAAACAAAAGAGTGACAGTAATTTTGAATAAGAGGAAGCAATTGGTGGGGTGGGTAGTGATGGTGGTGGGTGGGGTGGGGCTGGAGTAATGAATGAAATTAATATTCTTATTGTAGATTAAAACTGGAGAAAATCCATCACATTCTGAAGGTAGGAGTTGAGTGTAATGCTCAAATGAAACTTGTGTGATTATTATGCATGCTGTTTGGTATGAGATGGTGGACAAGAGATGTACATACCTACCGACACACACACACACATATATATATATATGTGACATTATATATACATACACATATGCATGCATATATATATATATATAATATATATATATATATATACATACTTACATATATATACATACATATATATATATTTATATATATATATATATATATATATACATACCTACATATATATACATACATATATATATAAATATTTATACACACACATATACGTATATATTCAAACATGTATGCATATACAGATAGATAGATATACATACATGTATATGTTTATGTTTGTATGTGTGTATCATCATCATCATCATCGTCGTTTAACGTCCGTTCTCCATGCTAGCATGGGTTGGACGGTTCGACCGGGGTTCTGGGAAGCCAGAAGGCTGCACCAGGCTCCAGTCTAATCTGGCAATGTTTCTACAGCTGGATGCCCTTCCTAACGCCAACCACTCCGTGAGTGTAGTGGGTGCTTTTTACGTGCCACCTGCACAGGTGCCAGGCGGGGCTGGCAACGGCCACGGTCAGATTGGTGTATTTTATGTGCCACCGGCACGGAAGCCAGTCGAGGCGGTGCTGGCATCGGCCACGAGTCGGATAGTGCTTTTTACGTACCACCAGACCAGGGATCCTGGCTGGTTCAATTCGATTTCGATTTCGCTTGCCCCAACATGTCTTCACAAGCAAAGGGGGTTGGCATGGGTGCCTGTCGTACGGTCGCATTGGAGTATTTTACGTGCCACGGCCACGAGTCGGATAGTGCTTTTTACGTACCACCAGACCAGGGATCCTGGCTGGTTCAATTCGATTTCGATTTCGCTTGCCCCAACATGTCTTCACAAGCAAAGGGGGTTGGCATGGGTGCCTGTCGTACGGTCGCATTGGAGTATTTTACGTGCCACGGCCACGAGTCGGATAGTGCTTTTTACGTACCACCAGGCCAGGGATCCTGGCTGGTTCAATTCGGTTTCGATTTCGATTTCGCTTGCCCCAACATGTCTTCGCAAGCATGGGGGGTTGGCATGGGTGTCTGTCGTCGGATGAGGTTCTATATCGACTTCGCTTGCCTCAACCGGTCTTTGTGTCCAAGGGAGGAAAGGCATTCATAAGTGGGCTGGGCTCACTTGTCCTGCCTGGTCTTCTCACGTACAGAATATTTCCAAAGGTCTCGGTCTCTGGTCATTTCCTCAGTGAGGCCTAAAGTTCGAAGGTCGTGCTTCACCACCTCGTCCCAGGTTTTCCTGGGTCTACCTCTTCCACGGGTTCCCTCAACTGCTAGGGATTGGCACTTTCTCACACACCTATCTTCATCCATTCTCGCCACATGACCATACCAGCGCAATCGTCTCTCTTGCACACCACAACTGATGCTTCTTAGGTACAACATTTCTCTCAAGGTGCTAACGCTCTGTCGAGTATGTACACTGACATTACACATCCATCGGAGCATACTGGCTTCATTCCTCACGAGCTTACGCATGTCCTCAGCAGTCACGGCCCATGTTTCGCTGCCATGTAGCATGGCTGTTCGTACACACGCATCATACAGTCTGCCTTTTACTCTGAGCGAGAGGCCTTTAGTCACCAGCAGAGGTAAGAGCTCCCTAAACTTTGCCCAGGCTATTCTTATTCTAGCAGTTACACTTTCAGCGCACCCACCCCCACTACTGACTTGGTCACCTAGATAACGGAAGCTATCAACTACTTCTAGTTTTTCCCCCTGGAAAGTGACGGAAGTTGTTTTCTGCAGATTTTCGGAGGTTAATGCTCCCGAGCATCTGCCACATACAAAAACTATCTTCCCAGTTAGCCTACCTTTGACATTGCTGCACCTCTTATGTGTCCATAGCTTACACTGGGTACATCTTATAGAGTTTCTACCTACACCTTTTCTACAGATCGAGCAGGGCCATCTTCCTGAAGATATTTGTGGATTGTCTACCTTTCTTTGGTTTTAGCTAGGTTGACTCTAAGGCCCCTTGATTCTAAACCCTCCTTCCACACCTGGAACTTCTCCTCCAGTTCTGATAGTGACTCAGCAATAAGAGCAAGGTCGTCAGCGTAGAGGAGCTCCCAGGGACAGCCTGTCTTGAATTCCTCCGTAATTGCCTGGAGTACTATGATAAATAGGAGGGGGCTGAGTACTGAACCCTGGTGGACCCCAACCTCTACTTTGAATTCTTCTGTGTACATGTTGCCAACCCTAACCTTACTTACGGCATCTCTGTACATGGCTTGCACAGTCCTCACCAGCCATTCATCTATCCCTAGTTTCCTCATTGACCACCAGA
>NC_043011.1:32292596-32310096 GCF_006345805.1 Octopus sinensis | reverse complement strand
TCTTTCTCTCTATAAATATTCTTTTTTTTTTCATCTTTTTGGGTTTTTCTTTCTTTTTCTAATAATGATAAATCACGCTGAAAATATTTGTGCTGAAGTAGTTACTACCACCACCACCACCACCACCACCATCATCACTACCACCACCATCATCACTGTTCCTGTAATTATAAACATTATCATGATTAAGAAAAACATTATCATAGGTTCTGTGGTTATGAAATTCACTTTGCAACTGTATAGTTTTTGGTTCAGTTCCACCGTCTGGCACCTTGGGCAGGTGTCTTCTATTGTATAGCCTTGGGCCGACCAAAGACTTGTGAGTGGATTTCAAAGATGGAAACTGAAAGAAGCCTGTTATATATGCATGTATGTAGCATACATACATATATATATGTATATATATAAATTTGTATGTGTGTGTGTATATAATATATATATATATATATATATATATATCATCATCATCATCATCATTTAGCGTCCGTTTTCCATGCTAGCATGGGTTGGACGGTTTAACTGGGGTCTGTGAAGCCGGAAGGCTTCATCAGGCCCAGTCAGATTTGGCAGTGTTTCTACGGCTGGATGCCCTTCCTAACGCCAACCACTCCACGAGTGTAGTGGGTGTTTTTTACGTGCCACCTGCACAGGTGCTAGACAGAGCTGGCACAACGGCCACGAACGGATGGTGCTTCTACATGTCACCGGCACGGGGCCAGGCGATGCTGGCAACGGACACATATGGATGGTGCTTTTACGTGCCACCGACACGGGGCCAGACAGAGCTGGCAAACGGCCACGAACGGACGGTGCTTTTACGTGTCACCGGCACGAGGGCCAGCCAAGGCTAGCAACGAACACGAGCGGATGGTGCTTTTACGTGCCACCGACATGGGGGCCAGACAGAGCTGGCAAACGGCCACGAACGGACGGTGCTTTTACGTGTCACCGGCACGGGGGCCAGCCAAGGCTGGCAACGGACAGGAACGGGTGGTGCTTTTACGTGCCACCGACACGGGGCCAGACAGAGCTGGCAAACGGCCATGAACGGACGGTGCTTTTACGTATGTATATCTTTGTATATCCTCTGGTAAACACGATACTGGCAGGCATCACGAAAGGGTTTGGGCTCCTCTTAAAAGACCTGGAGTACCAGCTGGCCACTGCCTTCCACCCCAAGTTCCACCTTTTCTGGCAGGAGCAGTATAATAACAGCCAGGTTAGCAGAGTAATGAACATCATGGAGACCATTGTAGAGACAGCCCTTATGGAGACCAGTGAGAAGAGCAGCAGCACAACCAGCAATGAAGGTGAGGAAGATGATTTCTTCAGCAACATCACTTGGTTCCAGGAGAGCAGGATCCACAGGTCTAAGGCACAGAATTGGCTGGAGGCTGTCTTGAAGGAAATCCTGATTGAAGTCTCTTTTTTGGGTGAGCAGGTCTTGATTGACCTGGTCATGAAGTATAACACCACCATTCCATCCAGTACTTCAGTTGAATGCCTATTCTCTTTAGGCAAAGATATTTCGAGGGCCAAGAGAGCCACCCTATCAGATGGTAACTTTGAGAGGCTGATGTTTATGAAGGGCAACCAGCAGCACATTGAGGTGATGAAGAAGGCCCAACCAGAGTATCACACCATGATCATCATCTGAGCATGGCATGCTATACTATACCTTTTTTTATTCATTTAATACTTTTTGTACAGTAAATAAAATGTATGTTGACTGAAAAACTAATGTTTAATTTCATTTGTTTATTTAATTGTTTGCGTACACCTTGATCCTCATCTGACCTTATTCCTTTACTGCCTACAAGGGGCTACACACAGAGAGGACAAACAAGGACAGACAAATGGATTAAGTCAATTATATCGACCCCAGTGCATAATTGGTACTTATTTAATCGACCCCAAAAGGATGAAAGGCAAAGTTGATTTCGGCGGAATTTTAACTCAGAACGTAACGGCAGAGCATTTTGCCCGGCATGCTAATGTCTATGCCAGCTCGCCACCTTTAGAGTAGTACACTATGATCATCATCTGATCTTAGCATGCTATACCTTTTTGAAAAGCTCTATGTTTTAGCTACAACAGGAAAATTTCAGCTCCCTAGCTCAGTTTCTAAGGGTTTTAAAGCCAAAAAAAAAAAAAACCGAAGCTAAATTCATATGATAAATTTAGCAGTTATCCATTAGCATTAGCTTCTGCTAATTATTTTACCTGTTTAGTGGTTTAGCATGTGCAAAGTTAATTTTTTAGTTAACAGATTAGCGAAGCTAACTTTTTGGTTAGCTGTGCCCACCACTGTATATATATATTGCAAAACACACACACACACACACACGGACATACATATGCAAGGAGACAGAGGTGCATACATATACAAACACATGCTCACACGCAGACATACATAAAAAATACACAAACACGGACATGCAAGCACATGAATATGCAGAATACATACATAGAGATGCACACACATACATATATACATATGCATACACTCACATATATACATACACACACATACATACATGCATAGACACACACACACACATACACACACATACACACACACACTGAACCACACACATGCACACAAACAAGCAACAAGGAATGCAATGTAAATAACGGACAGAGTCAAGACTATTGAAAGGGTTGCAAGATGCAACGAAAATTTTAGGGAAATAAAAATAAGATATAAGTGGAAATTTTACCGGTGAGTGTGTTAAATTATAAGGCACAAAAAGAAAATGACTCTCCCGAGACACAACAGAATATACTTCAACACACAAACTCACATAAAGAATCATGCAAACCAAATCCAAAAATGAAATATATATATGTGTATATATATATATATATATATATATATATATATATGCGTGTGTGTTATATATATATTAGAAGAAATGAGGTAATCAGAAGATCGGATGGTTCATATTTATAGATATTTATTTATATATTACATTTTTACATATATATATCATATCATTCAGATCATATCATTCAGATTATTAGCGCTTTCTCCCATTTTAGTGGGGTTTTCAAACTGAATGATATGATCTGAATGATATGATATATATATGTAAAAAATGTAATATATAAATAAATATCTATAAATATGAACCATCCGATCTTCTGATTACCTCATTTCTTCTAATATATAATACCTGTACATCATCTCCAAACCTTCCAATATATATATATATTATATATATACACACACATATGTATGTATGTATTTATAAAATATATTTATATTAGCAATAATTATTGCAATATAGAACATAGAGATTTGTTTGTTCATCCTTAAAATTTATTTCCTCTTATTTTACAATTTTATATAGCATATTACACTATAAGCACTACACTTGAAATCAAAGCTACAGTCTACTCAACCACAACAGTACACAAAGAGCCCTGTGTAAACACTAACGTCAACGTTGACGTAACTGGACCGAACGCTGACCTCAGACAGCAACTGGTGTGGATTTGAAGTCAATGACATAAGCCTGCAAACATATCCGGTTTCAGTTTCACCCCCCCCCCCCCCGAACTATCACAAAACAATTAATTCCACTCAGTTTGCTTCGAAACTAGTCAAATTGGCAGATCCTGAAGAAGCTGCATTGAAAATCATGCCAGGTTGCATCCGCAACTGCCTGTAATCTATGCAGTGGAAACACATGTAGGTCATAAAGACCATAATAATATATTGTATAAAATTGTTAAAATAAGAGGAAATAAATTTTGAGTGTGAACAAGTCTTCATATTCTCTGTCATTATAATTATTGCTTATATATACCCCAGACAATATTACGGCCCAGTGAAGCAAACACTGAATTACCCATTGGAGGAATTTACAGAGTGACTGACAAGTTATAGTAGTCATAGATATTAAATAGTGATCGATGTGGTTAGCTCTAGCCTGGAGCATAACTGAGAGCCATGACGGTATCCGCCCAGATGATATATCCCTCCAAATTTGGATAGATAGAGATGTAGGTAGGTAGGTAGGTAGGTAGGTAGCCAGGCAGGCAGATAGATAGATAGATAGATAGATAGATAGATAGATTTCTTTACTACCCACAAGGGGCTAAACACAGAGGGGACAAACAAAGACAGACAAACGGATTAAGTCGATTACTGGTACTTAACTGGTACTTAATTTATCGACCCTGAAAGGATGACAGGCAAAGTCGACCTCGGCGGAATTTGAACCCAGAACGTAATGGCAGACGAAATACGGCTACGCATTTCGCCCGGCATGCTAACGTTTCTGCCAGCTCACCGCCTTTAGGTAAGTAGGTAGGTAGGCAGGCAGGTAGGCAGGCAGATAGATAGATAGATAGATAGATAGATAGATAGATAGATAGATAGATAGATAGATAGATAGATAGAGAGGCAGACAGACAGATAGATAGATAGAGAGGCAGACAGACAGATAGATAGGTAGACAGGTGCTGGCATGGTTGTGTGGTAAGAAGATTGCTTCCCAACCATGGTTCCACTTTGTAACCATGTAGTTTTGGGTTCAATCTCACTGCATGGCATCTTGGACAAGTGTCTTCTGCTATGGCTTTGGGCTGACCAAAGCCTTGTAAGTGGACTTGGTAGGCAGAAACTGAAAGAAGCCCGTCGTATATGTATGAGTGTATCTGCTTGTGTTTGTTTGTCCCACACCTCTGCTTGACAACTGGCATCAGTTTATTCACACCCCTGTAACTTAGCAGTTTGGCAAAAAGAGATCAATGGAGTAAGTATCAGGCATGAAAAGAAAAGTGCTGGGGGTCAATTCATTCAAATAAGAAATTCTTCAAGGCACAGCATGGTCGCAGTCTAATGACTGACACAAATAAAGAGTAAAAGATTATTATTATTATTATTATTATTATTATTATTGAGTGAGATAGCAGTGCATGCCATCAAAGTGACACTGGGGTAAAATATACGAAGCCCAATATACCCATCATGACTACCCGTCTGATAAGGGCACACCAGGCACACGCATCACAACCATATGTGCGTGACATGGTGATCTCATATCAAGATAAACAGCACATGACCTTGCAGGTGGGGCCCAGTTAGAATTTTCTTCAGGTTGAATAGCCCATCCCGCTCAAAAGGTCCCTGAATAAGGTTGTTTAAGGATGTTGAAAGAACCACCCATGTTTCCAGAGGTGAATTATTCAAACCCAAAGAATCCCTCTCAACACATGGCTATGATGCTCCCCGTATTATATTATTATTATTATTATATTATTATTATTATTATTATTATTATTATTATTATCATTATTATTATCATTATTATTATTATTATTATTATTATTATTATTATTATTATTATTATCATTATTATTATCATTATTATTATTATTATTATTATTATTATTATTATTATTATTATTATTATCATTATTATTATCATTATCATTATCATTATTATTATTATTATTATTATTATTATTATTATTATCATTATTATTATCATTATTATTATTATTATTATCATTATCATTATTATTATTATTATTATTATTATCATTATCATTATCATTATCATTATTATTATTATTATTATTGTTATGTATTCGTTAGTCAACTCATTCTTGTTATTGCTTAGTTTTTTTTGTGTCTTTTTCTTTCTTTTTTTTTCCTTTTTTAAAAATAAATTTTTGAAAATTTCATTTCAAACCAGAAAAATGACATTTCATTATATGTCTGTGTATGTTTGTTTCTCTGTAAGTATGCATGTGTAATGTGTGTGTTTGTATGTGTGCATGTGTGTGCATGTCTGTGTCTGTATGCGTAATGTGCATATGTTGTTTTGTGTCTATGCATGTCTGTGCATATGTATCTATGTATGTATGTATGAGTACGTGTGCTTGTGTGTGTGTGTGTGCATGTGCATATGTATGTGTTTGTGTGTGTGTGTGCCTGTGTATGTATGTGCTTGTGTGTGCCTGTGTAAGTATGTACCTGTGTGTGAAGGTGTATGTACATGCTTGTATGTGTGTGTGCTTGTATATATATGTACTTGTGTGTACAGATGTATGTACGTGCTTGTGTGTGTGTGTGCATGTGTACATGCTTGTGTGTGTGCATGTGTATGTATGTGTTTGTGTGTGCATGTGTACATATGTGCTTGTATGTGTGTGCATATGTATGCACATGCTCGTGTGTGTGCATGTGTATATGCATGCTTGTGTGTATGTGCATATGTATACACATGTTTGTGTGTGTATGTGCTTGAGTGTATGTGTGTGCATATGTATGTGCTTGTGTGTGTATGTGTATGTGTTTCCATGTGTGTGCGTCTCTGTATATATGTGTCTTTGCATATGTGTGTACATGCTTGTCTGTGTGCATGTGTGTGAGCACATGTATATGTGCATATATGTGTCTGTATCTGTGTGTGTATGTGTGCAAGTATATAACCATGTGTGCATTTATGCAAGCATATGTATGTCTATATGTATATATATGTGTGTGTGTGTATGTGTGTGTATATATATATACTTGTGAATATATATATGTATATATATATGTGTGTGTGTATATATATGTCTATGTATATGTATATATACCTATATATATATGTGTGTGTGTATATATATGTCTATGTATATGTATATATACCTATATATATATGTGTGTGTGTATATATATGTCTATGTATATGTATATATACCTATATATATATGTGTGTATGTATATATATGTCTATGTATATGTATATATACCTATATATATATGTGTGTGTGTATATATATGTCTATGTATATGTATATATACCTATATATATATGTGTGTATGTATATATATGTCTATGTATATGTATATATACCTATATATATATGTGTGTATGTATATAGATGTCTATGTATTGTATATATACCTATATATATATGTGTATGTATATATATGTCTATGTATATGTATATATACCTATATATATATGTGTGTATGTATATATATGTCTATGTATATGTATATATACCTATATATATATGTGTGTATGTATATATATGTCTATGTATATGTATATATACCTATATATATATGTGTGTGTGTATATATATGTCTATGTATATGATATATACCTATATATATATGTGTGTATGTATATATATGTCTATGTATATGTATATATACCTATATATATATGTGGTATGTATATATATGTCTATGTATATGTATATATACCTATATATATATGGTGTGTGTATATATATGTCTATGTATATGTATATATACCTATATATATATGTGTGTATGTATATATATGTCTATGTATATGTATATTACCTATATATATATGTGTGTATGTATATATATGTCTATGTATATGTATATATACCTATATATATATGTGTGTGTGTATATATAGTCTATGTATATGTATATATACCTATATTATATGTGTTATGTATAATATATGTCTATGTATGTATATATACCTATATATATATGTGTGTATGTATATATATGTCTATGTATATGTATATATACCTATATATATATGTGTGTATGTATATATATAAATATGTGCGTGTATATATATATGTATGTCTGTGTATATATGTGTGTGTGTGTGTATATATATGTATGTGGGTGTGTATATATGTACATGTATGCAAGCATATGCATGCATATCTATGTGTATATGATGACAAATCATAGCTAATGAATTTTTGAGAGGTTTTTTGTTTTACATTTTATGTTTTTTTTCTTGTCATCCGGCATTGTATTTTTATCAAAAATAATAAGAATGATAAGTTATTTAATCTCAGTGGAACAACTGAGATTTTTACTTGTAATCAGCAATGAAAATACAAATTATTATAGTTAAGAATACTAGTAATAACTTAATATTAACGTTTGACAAACTAATACAATGCTAATGTATGTAGTGGGGGGGGGCGGTGCATGTGTGTATGTGCATGTCTGTGATGTGTGTGTGTATGTGTATGCGTGAACTTGTGTGGATATGTGTCTATGTTGCATGTGTGTCTATATGTGTGTACATGTGTGTGTATGTGTGTGTGAGTGCATATATGTGTGTATGTGTTTCTATATGTGAGCAGGAGTGTATGTGTCCGTGTATACATGTGTATACATTTGTGTATGTGTGTGTGAGTGTGTGTGTATCAGTGTATGTGGGTATTAGTGTATGCATGTGTGTGTGTGTGAAATAAGTTGTCCATCAGTTTTATGTGGAAAATGGAAGATTTTGAATCTGGTTGTTGTTTTCACTTTCTTAGTTATTTATTCGAAATTAAACATTTATTTTTAAATATGAAGTTTACATTAATTTGAAATTAATGGTGGTGGTGGTTTTGTTGTTGTTGGTGGTGGTGGTGGTGGTAGTAGTAGTAGTGTAGTAGTGGTGGTGGTGGTGGTAGTGGTGGTTGTGGCAGCGGTGGTGGTGGTGGTGGCAGTGGTGGTGGTGGTAGTGGTGATGGAGGTTTTGGTCGTGATGGTGGTGGTGGTGGTGATAGTGATGGTGGTGGTAGTAGTAGTGGTGGTGGTGGTGGTGGTGGTGGTGGTGGTGGTGGTGGTGGTGGGGGTAGTGTAGTAGTAGTATTAGTAGTGGTGGTGGTGGTAGTGGTAGTAGTGGTTGTAGTGGTCGGTGGTATGGTGGTAGTGGTGATGGAGGTTTTGGTGGTGGTTGTGGTGGTGGTGGTAGTAGTGATGGTTGTGGTGGTAGTGATGGTGGTGTTAGCGTTGTAGTAGAGTAGTAGTAGTAGTAGTAGTGGTGGTGGTGGTGGTGTTGTTGTTGGTGGTGGTGGTTGTAGTGGTGGTGGTGGCGGTGGCGGTGTTGGTGGTGGTAGTTGTGGTGGTGGTAGTGGTGATGGAGGTTTTGGTGGTGGTGCTGGTAGTAGTGATGGTAGTGGTGGTAGTAGTAATAGTAGTAGTAGTAGTAGTAGTGGTGGTGGTGGTGGTGGTGGTGTTGTTGTTGGTGGTGGTGGTTGTAGTGGTGGTGGTGGTGGTTGGTGCGGTGGTGGTGGTGGTGGTGTGGTGGTCGGTGGTAGTGGTGATGGAGGTTTTGGGGTGGTGCTGGTAGTAGTGATGGTAGTAGGTGGTAGTAGTAGTAATAGTTAGTAGTAGTAGTAGTGGTAGTGGTGGTGGTGTGGTAGTAAGTGTGTATGGTAGTGGGTAGTCAGGTGAAAGTGGTGGTAGGGTGGTGTGGTCCAGGTGGTGGTGGTGGTGTGGTGGGGTGGTTGGTTGGGAGATTCAAATTGAAAAAAAGAAAAAAAATTTCTTTTTCTTTTTAACTGAAAATAAAATATGAACATAAATTGAAAATTTAGTTTACAAGTAAATAAAAATAAAGCTTCAAATATTTTTCTTTATTGATTTTTGTTTCCTTTGAATATTTCTTCTTTTGAATATTCTAGATTTACCTGTTTTAAGTTTCAAAAATGGAAACAGGGGAAAAAAATGGAAACATTAAAAAAAAAACTACTCATATGTAAATTCTTTTCCTAATTTAAAAAGAAAAAAAAGGATTTACACACTGCTCTTTATTTAAAGTTTATCTGATCAATATTTCTTCTTTTCCCTATAATAAACTGCATTATTAAAGAGATGCCTGTGGTTAAGGGATAAACCAGTCATTTGAGGTAGGATTAACATTGAGGAAAAACATCAAAAGAATTCCTGCCTTGCGCATTCCACCTTTTGTATATTTATAACTATTTATTCCCACTTGTGGATGGAGGCATGTGGTTTAGTGGTTAGGATGTTGGCTGCATGATCGTAAGATTGCAGTTTCAATTCCCGGACTGGACGAGGTATTGTGTTCTTAAGGCAAAACACTCAGCTGGCAAAAATGAGTAATCCTATCCTTTACTCACGTGTTTATTTGACATATTATTTTATTCCTTTACATGTTTCAGTCATTTGACTGTGGCCATGCTGGAGCACTGCCTATTAGTCAAAGAAATCAACCCCAGGACTTATTCTTTGTAAGCCCAGAACTTATTCTATTGGTCACTTTTGCCAAACTGCTAATTTATGGACACGTAAATACACCAACATCGGTTGTCAAGCAATGGTTGGAGGGACAAACGCAGACACAGAGACACACACACATAAACATACACACACACACACACACACACACACACACACACACACATACATATATATATATGATAGGTGTCTTTTCAGTTTCCGTCTACCAGATCCACTCACAAGGTTTTGGTTGGCTTGAGGCGATAGTAGAGGACACTTGGCCACTGTGCCATGCAGTGGGACTGAACCTGGAACCATGTGGTTGGGAAGCAAGCTTCTTACCACAGCAATACAGTGTGCCAGTACTTCTATGTGGATTGTACTTCAGCTTTGTGATCAAAGTTGAAGCATATTGTGGATCTAAAGTGGAAACCTAACCTTTGAAGTGCCATTCAGGAATGTGTGGTCATAGGAGAGCATTTGAAGTGACTTTGAGAGTTTAACTGTGTGTCATTTACTGACCAGCCTGATGAGGTTTTGTTTTACATTTAAAATGTAAAAGTATACTGCAGCAAAATACATTTTCAGACAAGTACATAGTTGCAGGATTTCATTTTATCATTTATCCAAAATACCAAAATGATTCAATCTAGGAGTGTTTCCAGTTTTTAATTTCTTTTTATTTATTTTTTCAATTTCAAAATGATTGTATGAGGGGGGTGCTAAAAGGTTCCTAGCTTTGGGTAAAAGGAAATACAAGAGGATCAGTTAATTACTCTTTTACTCTTTTACTTGTTTCAGTCATTTGACTGTCACCATGCTGGAGCACCACCTTTAATCAAGCAAATCGACCCCAGGACTTATTCTTTGTAAGCCTAGTTCTTATTCTATCGGTCTCTTTTGCCGAACCGCTAAGTTACAGGGATGTAAACACACCTGCATCGGTTGTCAAGTGATGTTGGGGAGATAAACACAGACACACAAACATATACACACACATACATATATGTATATATATATATATACAACAGGCTTCTTTCAATTTCTGTCAACTAAATTCACTCACAAGTCTTTGGTTGGCCTGAGCTATAGTAGAAGACACTTGGTGGTGGTGGTGATATATACATATATATACATATATATACAAGTTGTTCTGGCTAAATTTGACATTGTGCAGAAAAAGAAAACAAAACATTACATCCCATCCAAAATTAGAAAAATCAGAATTTTAAAAGATCAAAAATTATCAACTAATTTACGGCTAGGAGATAACAGTTTTCCCAATGTAGCCACCATCAGCTTCCACCATTGCCTGAAGATGGCTCCAGGGCCTCGTGTATGTATTTCTCATAGTGTGCCTGGGAATCTCTTAGGTCACCTCCTTGATCTAGGCTGCCAGCTCAGCCTTTGTGTTGCAAGCAGAGCAGCTGGTGTCCTTCTCAACCATGCCCCACACTTAGTAATCCATGAGAGTACAATCTGGGGGATTAAATGACCAGAAATTGGAGCTGGTGAAGTCATAGAAAATTTGCAACAATCACTTTTGACTTTTTATGGAGCTATGGCGAGGAACCGAATCCTGCTGCTACACATATGGCATTCCAGCAGCAGCAACCCTCTCCATCTAGAGTTTGACAGAGTCATCTGAATTGAGCCTAAGCCCTGCTCAGAGATGTGTAGAAGCATGGTGTCACCCTGACTGGAGACACACCCAAAGACATCACAGTTTGGGGGGACTTGATTTTCATGATATCTATGTCATGTCTTATAGCCTTTATTCTGTTCACAGTGCATTGTGCAGCAGTCATGATGTTGGCATTTTGATACCTGTGGCATGAATCACCATGATACAGGCAACTCTTTTCCAATATTCAGATGGCTTCCGATCCTCCGTGTCAGCTAACTTTTTCTCAACTACAGCTCTAATCTTTCTGCTCTCCAATGTAGTTGATGGTTCACAATACATCAAGTTGTTCTTGAAAAAAGGTGACATAAAAAATTCCTTAAATTTAGCCCAAACACCCTGTACATACATACATACATACATACATACATACATACATACATACATACATACATACGTACATACATACATATCATTTAAGTACACACACACACACACACACACATATATATATATATATATATATAATATATATATATATATATATATATATATAATATAAGTTCATCATTTAAGTAAATATGACAATATCTAGATATGCAAGTATATGCGTAAGAAAACATACATAAAACAAAACATACATACATACATGTGTATATATATATATATGTATGTATGAATATGTATGTATCTAAATGAAGGTATGTATGAATGTTACATATGTATAAATGTATGCAAGTATCTAACATGTTTATAACTCTGTGTGTGTGTGTGTGTGTGTGTGTGTGCTGGCAGGCAGGCGTGCATGTGTGTGTGTGTGTATGCATGTAACCTGGATTTCATCCAAAGATTTTGAAAATATTAAAATGGATTGACGATTAGCTGCCTAGTTTGCAAAGAATTTCAAAATTAACCTAAATATTTGAATAATTATATATACATGGAGGACAAGTGAGTGAAGAGGATGTCTAACTCTACCTTTCTCTACTGTCGAGACCACCCTGGCTAAGTGTTGGCATGAAGGTATGTGTGTGTGTGCATGTATGTGTGTGTGTATGTACATATATACGTGCGTGTGAATGTGAATATGTATATATGTATATATGTATGAATGTATGGGGGTAGTGCTAAAAGTTCTTGGCTGTAAGGATATCACAAAAGGCCTGGTTGGAGGCCCAACCTTCTGAGTTCTTTTAAAGGGCTCAGAAAATTGAAGGACCACTGCAATAAGTGTGAGAATATGAGAGGGGAATATGTCGGATAAAATCATAATTAATTCACCTGTATTTTCTTTTACCCAAAGCCAGTAACATTTCAGCACCCCCTTGCATATATGTAGATATTTATGTATATATATATATATATGTATGTATGTATGTATGTATGTATGTATGTATGTATATATATATTATGTTTGTATGTATGTATGTATGTATGTATGTATGTATGTATGTATGTATGTATGTATGCTTGCATGTATGTATGTATGTATGTATGTATGTATGTATGTATGTATGTATGTATGCTTGCATGTATGTATGTATGTATGTATGTATGTATGTATGTATGTATGCTTGCATGTATGTATGTATGTATGTATGTATGTATGTATGTATGTATGTATGTATGTATGTATGTATTAGAGAGTAAAAGTAGGAAAAATTACATCATAAAGATCACAGTAGAGATATATCCATAATATAAACGATATTGTATTAATAAATATATATATAAAGTATAATTATGATTATTTAAAAAGATTTGAGAGATCCAATGATTGTTTCAGAAATATACTACCTTTCGAAATGAAATCCAAAGGTGATAACCATTATTTCGAAATATATCCATTCATCAGAGAAAAGGATGAATTTCATGTAGTAAATCGAATGATAGAGATGCTATTTAATATCATAAAATCTCTCAAATCTTTTAAAATAATCATATATATATATATATATATATATATATATATATATATATATATATATCTATATATATATTGTGTATATAATATATTATATATATATATATATATATATACTACAAAATTAGAAAATGGAGAAAGCAGTATATTGATATATGTTGTCCCATGGTGGTTGAATTTTTCAACCCCTATCTCATTTTATAACCTATATATATATATATATATATATATGTTAATAAAATAGAACATATGCGTATATATAAACATATATGTACGTACCTACCTCTACATGTACATATACACGCATATATGTGTACAGGACACCAAAAAGACGTCGAACATATATATATATACATAAATAATCAATGGCGGTGCTCCAGCATGGCCACAGTCATTGGACTGAAACATATAAAAGTATAAGAGAATAAAAGAATACTTTATATATTTATTTATTGATTCAATATTGTTGATATAATGAATGTATCTCTGCTGTGATTTTTATGATGTAATTCTACCTGCTGTTACTCTCTAGTATATAATTGCTCTAAATGAATCTCTAAACACCTTTAAGCTTTTAAACATTTCTCATATCAACAGAACTTATCTGAAATCCAGTAGAATGTATTCTCAAAGGATATATTTGATTAACTATATATATATATATATTATATATATATATATATATATATATATATATATCATCGTCGTTTAATGTCCGCTTTCCATGCTAGCATGGGTTGGACAATTTGACTGAGGTCTGGTGAACCAGATGGCTGCATCAGGCTCCAATCTGATCGGGCAGAGTTTCTACAGCTAGATGCCCTTCCTAATGCCAACCATTCTGAGAGTGTAGTAGGTGCATTTATGTGCCACCTGCACAGGAGCTAGTCCAGCAGCACTGGCAACGACCTCACTCAAATGTTTTTTCACATGCCACCAGCACAAATGCTGGTAAGGCGATGCAGGTAATGATCACACTCGAATGGTGCTTTTTACATGCCACCGGCATGGAAGCCATCTTGTTGCTCTGGCAACGATCATGCTCAAATGGTGCGCTTAGCGCTCCACTAGCATGGATGCCAGTCATCAAATTTGATTTCGATTTCGATTTCAATTTCAATTTCCCTTGCTTCAACAGGTCTTCGCAAGCAGAGTTTAGTGTCCAGTGAAGGAAAGGTACACATAAGTGGGCTGGTTACACCCCTGGCATAGGCTACGAGGCTATGGTCTCACTTGGCTTGTCGAGTCTTTTCAAGCACAGCATATTTCCAAAGGTCCCTGTCACTAGTCATTGCCTCAGTGAGGCCCAATTTTCGAAGATCATGCTTAACCACCTCATCCCAGGTCTTCCAGGGTCTACCTCTTCCACAGGTTCCCTCAATATATATATATATATATATATATATATATTACATATATGCAAGAGACCAAAGTGTACATACACTGCCATATGTATATAAAAAGGGAAACAAAAAATGGGACAAGAATGCAAAACATCCAGATAGTTAGATGATACAAAAAAGGGACAACAAAACATCCAGATAGATGATACAAAAGAGGGACAAGAAAAAGTACAGATGGGTCATTCGAAGTTTTCTTTCCTCAGTCGAGTTCCAGATTATCTTTGCAATTTCTGCTGGTTATACTCGAGATTGCTCCAATCTGGCCACGCCCAAGGAGAATTAAGCTAAGAGCATTAGATTTCTTGGAAGAAAGCAGCGAATGTATACAAAAACAAGGACGGGGAAAAAAAAACGGAGAAATGGTATACTTGTGTGTGTGTGTGTGTGTGTGTGTGTGTTGGTGTGCAAGTATATATGTTATGTATGTGTGTAAGTTCTGAATTTTAGACCATTGTTTTTCATCAAGGTGACTGAAATTTTACATAGGGGCACACAGAGGTACACAGTAAATACATAGGGATACATGTTTTCAAGGAAAACTTCATAAACCATGTGATCTTCCTTAATATTTTGTAAACTTTTAGAAAAAAGTCTAAGAATATTGTATACCTCCAAATGCTTGTAATTGATTAGCAAGGTATTGATTAGCAAAAACAATTAATATAAAGTAATGAATCATCATCATCATCATCATCATCTATATATATATATAAAGCCCATATATATATTTCATCTGAATGAAACAGTTCTAGTCTTGTAAAAGCTCCTTCTATAAAATAAATTACTTTACTCTGCAATGTATTGAGTACCTTATTTACTGTGGTTAACCCCGACTCAACCCGGGACCTACATATATATATATATATATATATATATATATATATATATAAAGCTGAAGTTGTCTGTGTATGGCAGGTTTGGTAGCCTTCAGCTAACACTATCTCCTCTGAGACCCTGCGGTGCAAGTTGACTAAAATTGAGAGTATGATAGAAGAACGCTTGCTCTTCCTTCCGTAGAAGAAAAAATTCAAATCGGACCATGTAACACCAAAAAATTATTTACATCAAAAAGGTGCTTTTTTTTATGAAAATCCAATTTTTTACGATTTTTTTACTGCTGTGTCGCCATTTTTCGGTGTATTTCAACCAGAAAAATGTTCACTTAAAGAGAATAACAAGCTACAAAATGCAAAATTTTTACTTTTCAAGAATTCCAATTCTAAAGGGTCGAACAAACCCGGGCGATACTGCTAGTATATATATATAATATATATATATATGTATGTATATATAGCTATGTATGTGTTTGTGGTTGTCCCCACCATCACCACTTTACAACCGGTGTTGGTGTGTTTATGTCCCCGTAACTTAGCGAACTGATAGAATTACCAGGCTTAAAAAATAAGTACTGGGGTCGTTTTGTTTAATGCGATACCCCCAAGCCCGTTGCCAGACTTTGGTGCCTGGGAGTGCTTCAGAATATTCTGGGTGGGCATTTGTACTGTGAGAAGATTTTAGTAAACTGTAATTTCTAAATTTGAAGGTGCACCATCGAATTGTGAGTGGGGTGCAGTGCCATCCAGTGCACCCCACTTAGCGACGGGTAAGGCTGCCCTAAACAGGGCAGCAGTCCAATGCCTGAGACAACTAATAAGAAAGTAGAACAAGGGAGGAACCTCTCAAAGAATATCATCATCACTATCATTGTCTATCATTTTATCAGTGACAAATGTCACCCTGTCGTTTATATGGCGAAGTGACTGAAGGCGGCGAGCTGGCGGAATCGTTAGCGCGTCGTACAAAATGCTTAGCGGCATTTCGTCCGTCTTCACGTTCTCAGATCAAATTCCGCCGGAATCGATTTTTGTGTTTTATCATTTCGGGGTCGATAAAAATAAAGTACCTGTTGAACACTGAGATCGATGTAATCGATTTATTCCCGTCCCCCCAAAATTGCTGGCCTTGTGCCAAAATTTGAAGCAATATTACACGACATTTATCGTCTTTCTCTGTATGACACAATTTGTAATATTCTGAAGCACTCCCAGGCACCAAAGTCTGGCAACGGGCTTGGGGATATCGCATTAAACAAAACGACCCTAGTACTTATTTTTTAAGCCTGGTACTAACATGTCATAACATGTCTTCGTGAGACATTGTTTTGTTGTTATTTTTCATTTCTTTTCAGTTTTTTCCTACTGTTTATTTTGTTTTATTATCAGTCAACGTGTAACCCAGTCCGTCAGCAAGTTGTTGGTGATATCTATCGTCGCTTGGTATTCTGTCACCGTATCTCACCTTGCATTGTTAACTGATATTCTGTGTGACCTCAGATTTATCATAAGGTATTATCTATTTATATTTCTTAAATTTTATATTACAATTATCAAAAAACAGCATTGATATCAACAGATTTTCAGCCAGGTAATCTGTCGGTGATAGCGACAATAAACGTCCTTCAAGATTTTCCTCCGTACAACACCAATAATCTGATTTTCTCATCTATTTATATCAGCAAACGAGCGACAGAAAGAACATGAATATCAAAAGGTTACAATGGAGGTTTCAAATTTTGGCAC